>NC_056732.1:1020280172-1020387672 GCF_019279795.1 Protopterus annectens | reverse complement strand
AGCAGTCAATCACCACAGATGCTTCAGACTTTGCTTGGGCAGCAGTTTCAGGAGGGATAAAAGAGCAGGGGCTATGCAGCACCAAGGACAAATGTAAGCATATAAATATATAGGAGATACTTGCCCTGATCAAGGCATTCAATCTTTGAAACATCTCTGGTCCCCAGGACCTCTTCAAGTGGTTAAGTGGTTACAGACAATGCCATTTGCAGACTAGTGATATTAGCTTTGGATACAGCTTCATATCACAATCTCACTCAGAAGATGTCCTACATTCTCTCAGATCAAACCTGTGTCAGACAAGTTGGAGCAGGACAGGGCAAACCCTCATAAATGGAAACTAGGTCGCGGGGTCTTCCAAGATTTGATCCATCTGTAGGGAGTTCCTCAAGTAAACCTCTCTGTGTCCTCTCTTTGAACAATCAACTGGCATGCAAGAAGGCCTGGAAGACTGATTCAGTTTCTTTTTCTTGGACAGGAATGTTCCTATATACTTTTTTCCACCATTTTTACTAAAATCCAGAGTACTCCTTATGATTCAGACGGAATTCCTCAGGATCATTGTGGTGTCTCCCTTCTGGTCAAGGTAACTGTGGTTCTCCCTTCTTTTGGAAATGGCCAGGGGCAATTACCATAAGCTTCTTCGCAGATGGGATCTTCTCACACAAGAACAGGAGTGTTTGATACACCCAGACATCAGTCATCTTCAGTTAACTGTCTAGATGATGGGTTCTTAATTCCTTTTAGGCACCTGTTTACTGAGAATGTGCTGCAGGTTCTAATGGAGACAAGAAAACCTGCTACTAGAAAATCATATATAAGCAAATGGAAATGGTTTTCTAGTTGTTTCCAACAACATAACCAGCACCCATTCAGGGCTAGTTGTTCTCTGGTCCTAAACTATTTATATGAGTTACTATCCTATGACTGTTCTTATTTCTCCATTAAGGTTCATTTATCCATCATTTCAGCATGTCTGTCCATGGATCCTCCTCTTTCAATGCAGGCTCATGTCAGAAAGTTATGTCTTACCATAACGTTCCATCTGTGTTGTTGATCTTCGTTCATTCATTACTGATGGGTTATTGGTTCCATCCTCGGAACCGAGCCGGCCAATAGCAAGCTCGCATCAGCCAAAAATTCTCAAGCCAAGGCCCTACCCAGAATGCTCTGCTCCCTGTTACCTCAGATCGAGTTTGCAGGTTAATAGATAAAAGTAGAGGCTACCTCTGGTCATAACAGACCTACAAGAAAGGAGTGCATGAGATGAAACAAGAACCTCCGGATGGGGGACGGAGGGTGGGAAGTAATGAATGAACGAAGATCAACAACACAGATGGAATGTTATGGTAAGACATAACTTCTTTATCTGATGTTGTTAATCTTTGTTCATTCCTTACTGATGGGACAGAGTCCCCAGCTACCTGTATTCCTGGGTGACCCTCATGGAAGGACATTCCTGAGCACCATGGAACCAAAGGAAGCTCTACCTCTGGAGGCCAAGTCCAATTTGTAATGAAGAATAAAGGTACAAGGTTTGGCCCAAGTTGCAGCTGAGCAAATATCATTGAGGGAAGCCTTAGCATGGAAAGCTGCTAAAGTTGCCATAGATCTTATAGAATGTGCTTTGACACTATGAGGTAAGGTGAGATTGTTTTTGTTGTAGATAAAGGTTATACAATTTCTCAACCATGAAGCCAATGTAACTTTTGATACAGGAAGACCCTGTATAGGTCCAGAAAAAGCCAGAAACAGTTGTTGTATTTGTTCTGTCCAGATAAAATCGTATTTGCCTATGAACATCCAAGGAGCGCAGCTAATACTCTCCCTAGAGTGGTTAGGAAACAACACTGGGAGATCAATACACTGGTTGATAGATTGCTCTGACACCACTTTTGGTAAAAAGGTAGAATTGGTTCTCAGTGATATCCTGCCCTTATGGAAGATAAGATAGGGAGGTTTGATGCATAAGGCCTGAAGTTCTGACAATCATCTTGCCGATGTGATTGCAATCAGAAACAAAGTTTTCCAAGAGATATATCTTACATCACAAGAGGATGCAGTTTCAAAGGGTGGAGCTGTTAAAGCTTGCAGAACTAAAGCCAAATCCCAAGGTTGTACGGGTTCTCTAAAGGGAGGTTTTAGGTGGATAACCCTTTTCAAGAAAGTCTTACAGAGTCTGTGTGACATATGTGAAGAATCTTGAAAACCAATATGAAAATTTGAGATGGCAGCTAAATGTACACAGATAGTAGAGGCAGACACCCCAGAGTGGAAAAGATGTGATAAGTAATCCAATACCGCCAAGACCAGGGCTGACAAGGGGTCTATTTGCTTATCTGCTGCCCACAGAGAGAACCTCTTCCATTTGTTAAGACAGGTTAGTCTGGTGGACGATTTATGAGATGCAATAAAAATATTACGGACAGGGGATGAAAAGTTTTCATGCCTGGCAATCACAGGAAGTGGAGAAACCAAGCTGTCAGTTTCAGGATTGTTAGATTGGGGTGAATCAGACCCTGAAGATGGGAGATCAACGTTGGTGATGGATTGAGGATCCATGGTTGATCAAGCAGGTGAGGCCAGAGGAAGGGAAACCAGACTTGTCGAGGCCAATATGGAGCAATGAGGATCACGTTACTCTTCAACTGTTGTGCTTTCTTTGGAAATCAGGAGATGAGGGGAAGAGGAGAATAGGCATAAAGAAGACCCGAGGGCCAAGCGTGGACTAGAGCGTCCATTGGTGGCTGACCCCGAGGGGGGATCAGGGCAAAGTAGTTGCTGCACTTGTAGTTGGTTGGGGAGGCAAATAAGTCGCAGCAAGGCTGGCCCCAGTGGTGGAAGATTTTTGCCGCTATCAGAAGATTGAAGGGCCACTCGTGAGGCTGTAGAATGCACCTGCTCAATTTGTCCGCTATCACGTTGGAGCTCCCGGGAATGTGCGTTGCAGTCAGAAAGCGTTGTGAGCTATCACCCATTGCCATATTCTCAAGGCCTCTCGGCATAATGGGTAAGATCTGGTGCCCCATTGTTTGCTGATGTACCAGACCACTGACATGTTGTCTGACTGGATCGCAGTAGTCCCTGACGGAAGGATGGAGTGAAATGCTTGCAACGCTAGAAGCACTGCCCTTAGTTCCAGGACACTGATATGCAAAAGGGCCTTTGTCTCCGACCAGGTGCCTTGGGCTCTGTTTCCCTGACATAGCCCCCCCCACCCCATAAGGGAGGCGTTCGTGGTCAATGTGGCTATCGGTAGAAGGGGATGAAAGGGCGAGACCATTGTTGGGGATTTCGAGACATCCACCAGAGTAAATCTTGCTTGCATCTCTGAGTCACACTTATTTGAAAAGACAAAGGATGTTGTAGAGGGTACCACTGAGTGAGAGTAGCCATTGAAGAAGTCTCATGTGGAATCTGGCTACGGGAACAATGGTAATTGAAGCTGCCATTGACCTCCAATAGCTGAAGTACAGCTCGGGATCTGTGGTGACAGAGCAATGGTTGAACTTGTTGTCTTATTCTCTGAAGTCTGTGTTCTGGAAGGGATGCTGTGCAATTTCTCGGGTCCAACAGTACCCCTATGAATTCCAAAGAGTGAGTTGGGTTGTGTTGGATTTCTCCCAGTTTATAGTGACTCCCAGGCTTCAAGTTATTAAGAGAGTATACTGCAGGGCTTCTTCCAGTAGACGCTTGGTGGGGGCGGTAAGGAGCCAGTCGTCTAGATATGGAAATGCCTGGAATCCTTGAAGTTGCAAGTGAGCGATAACCGCTGCCATGCATTTTGTGAACACTCTAGGGGCTGTAGAGAGACCGAAGGGCAGGGCTCAAAACTGGTAGTGACTGGCTCCTATACAGAAGCGTAGGTATCTTTTTGAGCGTTTGTCCATCTTTATGTGGTAATACGCATCTTGAAGATCTACAGAGCACATCCAATTGTATTCTTCCAGAAGAGGAAGGATAGACTGAACCATGCCCATCTGTAATTTCTCTGTTTTTACAAATCTGTTTAGTGTACTGAGATCCAGAATTGGTCTCCAGTCCCCTGTCTTTTTTGGTACTAAAAAGAACCTTGAGTAAAATCCGGATCCTATCTGGTCTGGGGGGACCGTCTGGATGACTCTTTTTTGAAGCAGCTTTTTGATTTTGTATGCTGCTGTTTCCCTTTGACTGGGTGGAATGTCGAGTAGTACTCTTGATGTGACTGGGCAAAGATGGAACAGGATGTGATAGCCTCTGGATATAATCCATTGTACCCAAGAGTCGGTTGTTATCTTTTGCCAGGCAGTGGGGTACAAGGAGAAATGACCCCCGATCGCTTCCAGAGGTGAGCAGTCAGGCAATGCTTCAGGGACGCTGATAGGGTTGGCCAGAGAAAGAATCTCCGGAACCCCAGTTTCACGGACCTCCTCTGCCCGAAAGGGGCACCTTCTGTTGGAGTTTCCCCCTCTGCCTCTATTGGCACGTGCATCCCGGAACGAACCGTGTGATTTCTTCTGCCAGATCTTTCCGCTCCTCTGATTTCTGGAATAGAAATGCTGAGGAGTGGAGTGTCTGACACCAATGGCAGACAAGGTCTTGCTATCTTGTTCAGACTGTGCCAGCGTATCCTTGACTTTAAGGCCAAACAAAGAAGTGGCCTCTATGGGGGCATTCATGAAGAAAAACTTAAAGGAGTCCGCAAAGTCACAAAGGCACATCCAAGCATGTCGCCTGGCGACAATACCTGCTCCTGCCATTCTAGCCACCCCTTCTGTTGCGTGAGAAATAAAAAGCATGGAAGAGTTGGAAATGGACTCTAAGTTGGCTATCTGAGAAGCCACATTATCACAGACTTCGTCAGAAAAAGCTCCTGCCAAGGTTTCAGAGAGTTGGTTGATAAGATCTCGCTGAAGCCTTGTAAAATGTGCCAAATAATTCAAAGACCTTACGGCGAAGGTCGATGAAGCAAACACATGCTCCCCTAATCTGTCAATCGCCCAGGACTCCTTGTTGGGTGGATGGACAGTCTGGCTCTCTTCTGCCAAGTCCTTCTTAGTAGCAGCTGCCACCACCATAGTGTCTACTGGAAGACCACGTGACCAGTGGGGCCACTCCGCGTGGGGTGATAATATTTTGTCTGGCCTCTTAGGTATTGCTTCCATGGTATCAGGAGACTTCCATGCGAGCTGCATGATGAGCTGAATGAGCTCATCGGCAGGTGGGGTGACTCAGGAGATAGAGGGCTGGGCAGGAATATGGATTGCTCAGAGGAAGGAATAGAGGGCTTCCAGTTACCCCTCTGTCTAAGGATCTCGAGGATGTCACCAAAGGACACCTCATCAAAGGGTGACCATGGGGAACCTTCCCGTCATCAAAATCCGTATCTTCAGTCAATGTCTCCTCAGTGGAGTCCATGTGCTTCCACTTGCAGGATACTTTGCAGGGTGCTTCCTCAGTGGGAGGTTCTGGGGAAGACTGCAAAGAGGGAGTCTCATGAGGAGGAGAGACTTGAAGCTCTTGTGCCAGGGGTTGAGGCTTGTGGCAGTTGCGGCATAGAGGGGGGGGAGGACTCCGACAAATGAGCCTTGCCAGTGGAGGCAAGCATTCTCTCCATGACCAGGGAAGGCTGGCCCGCCCAAGGAGGGATGGGAGCCCAGAACTGAGCAGGACAACCTCGGAACCAGGGTCACACCCCACCCCTACGTTCCCGCCTCCAGACCAGGAGTCTCAAGAGGACTGTGAACCATAAGAGAGAGAGCATCCCTGGAAGGTGCCATAGATAAAATTGGCATGGGGCCAGGAATGCCCTCCCCAATGGCACAGCCACTGGCCTGAGAAGAGCCCGATGCCCAGTGCACCGAAGGCCACAAGGACAACTCTGGTTCCAAAGTGAGATCCACTATTAGAGTCAGAGGGAGGGAAGTTGCTGTCGGAGTAATAGGCTTCGAAACTCGAAGGAGGAGTATATGTTGGGGTTTGAAGCAAAATATGCTCACCTGAATGAGGGAACATGGACTTCGATGGTTGAGAGAAACCTCTGGCCACAAGCAACTGGTCAACAAGCCGCAATACATCCTGCTCAGAAAGACTCTTGGTTGACCTCATGGAGAAGGCTGATGGTGATTCTGGTCTTTCTAGGAAAGGACTATACTGACTGCTTGCAAAAGGATCCAGTGAAGGGGAATACTTAGTCCTTGCTAATTCAACAGGTGCAGAGCTCAGAGCCGAGGAAGTCTGCACTGAAGAAAACTATGTAGAAAAGGTTTGCGCAGAAGATGTCAGCGCCGTAGTAGTTGAAGGTGTCTGCACCGTAAAGGCAAAGGTCTGCCCCGAAGGGTACGGTGCTGTAGTGAAAAATGTCTGCACCAGCAATAAGGATGGTACCGAGAAGGACTGCAATGAAGTACATGTCGGTGCTGAAAAAGTCTGCGCTGTGGAGTACAGAAGAGTCATACTTGGAGCCGAAGGTGACTGTACCAACATTGCCGAGTGGGACTGAACCTGTATTGATGGTGCCGTTAGGGGTTGCGACAGAACTGTTGGAACCATAGTTGTCTGCACTGGGAACTCTGGTGCCAATATTGATAAAAGAGACATGGTTGTAGTCAGGATCTTTTGGAGCAGTGCTGAGCCTGGAGCCAACAGGGTCACAGGTGGCAGCGCCGGAGTAGTAATCAATTTCACCTTTTTGTGAGTCGACTCCCTACGATCTCACAAGGGAGAAGAAGGGAGTGACTTCAATGAAGAAGAGGAAGAACGCCTTTTGCAGGGTTTAACAGGAGGGGGTGAGCCCTCCGACCCAGAAACAGTCTCAGAGAAAGGAGACTTGAGGAGACCTTTCAAAATTAACTTATTTTTCCTCTCATTGAGAGTCCTGGTAGAGAAGTTTTTACAAATCCCACACGGAGGATCTACAGTCAAGTGGGAGACATTAAGACAGTAGACACATAAGTCATGGCCATTGGAAAGTGGTAACTTACAGCCACAATCCTTGCACTGCTTGAAACCAATGGAACTCTTCTTATCTGACATAGCTGGTGTGGAGAAGAAGCACAGTAGCAAAAGGAAGAATAATGGCTACCCAAGAAAAGGGTAAAAAGAGAAAAGGAAGGAATACCAACGATGGTAATGGAGAATTACCACAAGGTAAAAAAGAGGGTAATAAAGGGAAAAAATTAGAGGGAGAGCGTCTAAAGTGTGCGATAGGGTAGAAAAATATTAGAATAAACTTTTGAGAAAATTTTAGAGTAATAACAATATATAAACTGTCAAAAAATTAGACACTTAGCTGAGAGAGTGGCTTGATACGGCTGTTCAGCAACGGGGCAAACGAGATCTGAGGTAACAGGGAGCAGAGCATTCTGGGTTGGTCCTTGGCTCGAGAGTTTTTGGCTGACGCAAGCTTGATATTGGCCGGCTTGGTCCCGAGGATGGACCCGATAACCCATCAGTAAGGAACGAACGAAGATTAATAACATGATTGTTCTTTAAAGGGGTTTTGCATAAGAGGCTTCCAAGAAAACTAACAGCCCCTCCTTGAGATCTTAATTGTGTGTTAGAGAAGCTAACCCTTGTCCCATTTGAACCAGCTAATCTGTCTGGCTTGAGTTTCTTAACATGGAAAATAGTTTTACTGATTGCTCAGACTTCTGCAAAAAGGGTATCTGAGTAGTAAGCTCTTCTGGTGAGTCAACCCTATCTCATTTTCTACAGGGATAGGGTTCCTTTCAAAACTAACCCTTCTTTTATGCCTAAAGTGGTATCTGAGTTTACTGTAAGCCAAACTATCCCTCTCCTTGTTTTCCTTCCTGAACCTAAAAATGAGGGAGAAAAGATACTCCAAATCCTGGATGTCCACAGACAACTCAGGTACTATCTTCAGATCAATTGTTTGTGAAGATACGAAAAAGGGACAACTTGTGCAAGAACAGACCATTTCCAAATGGTTGTCTAAGGCTATTATCTTTTGTTATACTCACCATAACAAAATTATTCAAAAAAGGGTTAAAGTCCACTCTACTAGGGCCTTGGCTACATCTGTGGCTTTTTGGAAACAGTTCAATTCTAGAAATATTCCAGAAGCTGCTACTTGGTCCTCTGTAGGTGCTGTAATTACTGTTACAAAGCACTAAAACCTTGATTCTTCTGGATTCTTCTCCTTCCACCTCCAAAATGTAGTTAGCTCGGGTAATCTACCCATACAGCTAAGACTACTGCAGCAGTGATGAATATGATGAACACAGTACAGATGTGTAAGCTGAACTTACCATAAGAGTAGATCATTGAATAATCACTGCTGCAGTAGCTGCTCCCTCTACACCATTGTTTTTTGGTGTTTTTATGCCAGAGTGAGGACAGTTATTTTTTGTTGTTCCTAGCGCTGTCTTTTCCAGGCATATCCTCCTATTCTTGGATGGCAAGAAAGCTCTGAAGTTCTTTACACCCAGACTTGTCTTTTGTTCATCTCAGGTCATGCTGTTTGATAGTTTAGACATGTGGAAAGTGCCCTGAAGCTTTGGAAGCAGGCCTGCTATAACTATATCCTTGGGAGGATATAAGCCATATAGCTAAGGCTACTGCTGCAGTGATCATTTGAACATCTACTGTTATGGTAAGTTCAACTTACACAACTTTACTTCCTTACTGGTCAATGTTAATATTATTTTGAAAGATAGTAAAAGTGTTTCTTATGTCTGAGAACTTGCAGGGAGAGGAGAACAATGTTATTTATGAACAATGGCTTTGTTCATCTTTATCTGAACTTGTATGTCTTACCTGTTTGTTTTTTTCTGTTTCACTGAAACCCACTACTTTGGTATAATGATTAAGATGTTCACCTCACAGACACAAGGTACAGAGTTTGATTCTCACCTTTGGAAGGGAAATTGGCAAGGCTTAAATGTCCTACAACGTCTGGTAGCCTAGTACTAACCTATGAACATATGAACCTACTGTTCTAACTCTGCTTTAGCTGTGCACAAAACAATGTTCATGTGTTAGAGATTAGGTACGATTCCAGCAAAGCTTTATGCTACTTTGTCTAACAAGTAAATAAGGGTCAATATTCAAATCAAAAGTCATCTTTTTAAACACCTTTATTAAATTTTAACTTAAGACATAGGCAAAAATGCATTAACAGAAAATAAATCAAACCATATCAAAAATGTTTCAATTTACATACATTATGCATCGCATATCTTTTCTTTTTTTCCTTGTAACTCATTCAGTCCAACATTACACAAATTGCTGAATTCCTGACTTCCCTTAAACCTCACTCCTCCTCCTGAACATTATTCCGTATGTAATCTTCCCATAATTTCCATTTATTTCCATGTAATTTGCTCCTTCCTTTTTCTAAAGATCCCTCTTCCAGTTATTTTATCTTTTACTATATTCAATAATTCAAATACAGTTGGCTTAAGCTTTGATTTCCATTTTCCAGTAATTGCTTTTTTGGCAGACAACAAAATTAAACTTAATAAGGTCATCATATGTCTAGGCAATTCAGATCCTGTGCCCCAGTTCAAACAATACTTTCTTTAGTTACAGACATTTGCTCACCCGGGGCGGCCACGGTGGTGCTAGTGTTGCCACCTCACAGCAAGAGGTTCTCTGGTTCGATTCTCGGCTGGGTGCCTTCTGTGCGGAGTCTGCATGTCCTCCCTGTGGTTGCGTGGGTTTCCCCCGGGTGCTCCGCTTTCCTCCCACATCCCAAAGACATGCAGTAGGTGGATTGGACACTCTAAACTGGCCCTAGGTGTGTGTGTGTGTGTGTGTGTGTGTGTGTGTGTGTGTGTGTGTGTGTGTGTGTGTGTGTGTGTGTGTGTGTGTGTGCATGTGTGCGCCTTCTGTGGAAGGTTGGGCACCGGGCTGGCAACTCGACACCATAAAACTCCACTGCCAATCATGAGCCGACAGATGATCCACTGTAGCGACCCCTAACCGAGAAAAGCCAAAAGAAGAAGAAGAAGACAGACATTTGCTCACCCAGTATTTCTGACAGAGTACTCTGTAGGGAATTTTAAAAATCTGCCAACTCATTACATTCTCAAAACATAAGTTTCCCAGTTACCTTGTTCTTCCCCATCACACCTCCAACATTTACTATCTACTTGAGAAAAAATTCTTTGAAGTGTGCTTGGGAAAATCAGAAGTCATCTTGGATAGATCTGTCACAAAGAATGTAAAATCAAGATATAACAACATTGGCGAAGGGTTAACATTCCAAGGTTTCATACCTAAGGCACCACCCCTAGTTAAAATGATGTAATTTGTAGCACCTCACATCTACATACCTACTGTCTCAAGCAACTACTCACATCAGTGTCACTCAGGAAATGAGTACATTCTGACTTCAAAGTGTCCACTAAAGCTAACACATCCAAACTGATAAAATAATAACAAAAGTAAAATTAAGCACAACAAATGGGAGTTGCACTTGAAATTCAAAAGAACATCTTGAATCTGACAGTCAATACAAACAATGAGCACAGCTTTAAATAGCTTTGAATGAGAGGAATATATAGGGAATGAACAAAGAAACACTTTGACAAGTCACACTGAAGATACTCAGCAGATTTTAAAGAAATGAAATTATGCCAGCTTGCACAGGTATGCACTCTGTCCAGCTCTTCATGATCACATTACTAAACTACCATGTAGTTTGTTCTGCAGAACTCGTTTACACACAAGTCATGCAGAAGAATGCCACAAAAAAGTGTATTCAAGCACACTCTATGCTTTAATGATAGAAAATGCAAAAAGTGAAAAGGTGTGATGTTCATTATAGCTGACAAGCTGGCATTCTGCAAAGAAAGCAACAGTAAGTTATAATTCGCAAAAACAGCTCTTTTTTCAAATAAATATTCCAAATGGTATTTTAATAAGATGCTTAAGGAGTTATGCTGCATTGTCACAATCCTCACAATACCGCAGTCTTCTCCATTTCTACTCATTATAACACAGAATGCAGATAAATACCTCGTAACCTAACCTCTTTCGCAAGTTGTTCTAGAAAACACCATGGCAGTAATACTCATATAATTCAGAAAGCTTATAAAGCTCAAAGATGAAACTTACTGTTCAGAGTTTTCTGGATGAGGTTGGTAGATTAATCTTTCATCCACTGATACCAAGTTTGTGAGGGTTACCTGTGAAACAAAATAATGCCTTACTTATGTGAAGTTTCCAGCTCAACCTAAGAATCAACAAACTTCATTTTATATGGTCATGCAAGTACTAAATATATGAAGTTTACAGGCTGGTGCACTGGCACAGGAACACAGTATCCATATGCACCCATATACATGTCACAACCTATGTGAAAGAAAGCCAGCATGAAAGGAGTAAGAATAAGATACCCTGCCTGCCTTATCTGAGGCAGGATTGATGCGTATTCCATCTGTAACAAGTATTCCTGGTGGAGACTAGAGACCTGAAAAAACATTAAAAATAACAAATGCAGGTTTATCACATCCAGTAAACTGTTAAAACTTTATTGAAAATGTTAAGTGCTTTTGTCCAAAATCTCAGTTCTTCTTCAGAACATTTGCAAACTTCCATTCCATGCTATTTAAATCTACCACTTACCCAGGAAGTCACTCATCCACCAATAAGAAAACAGCCACCCTTTAAAAAGACATTACAATATTAATTAATTTTCCAAATGACAATATTCAAAAAGAATACATGACCTAAACAACATGTCCTATATGGACTGCCTCAAAACCCTATCCCTATAGTCTGTCTCCTACAGATTGCTGAGAGGTAATCTATGCCTGGCCTACAAAGCATCATCTGATCTCCCTCTGATGGATTTGTTGCACATCCATAAAACGTGTCAGAATTATCCAATCTATATTGACCTAAACATTGTCTGCAACTTAAATAGGACATGTTGGAGGAATGGGTATTTGTCTGAGACACTATCCTGTCTCTGGAACATGCTTCCCATCCCTTCTATAAACCAATTCAAGCATAACTTGGACCAGTGGATGGGAAATCAGAAATTTACCCCTGGTCTGGCATCTATGACTCTGGTAGGCAGAGGCAGCCTATAAATGCTTGACCACCCATGCCCAAACTTGTGTATACTCCTTAAAATAACCCTATGTTTTAAAAAAACTCATTAGCTACATTTGGGAAGCATGGTTAGGCTTTAAAAGACTCCCTGCGATTGTTTGCCTAGTAATCAACTATGAACATTTTAAACCAAGAGGAAAATAAAAAAAGAGCTCATACTGAAGTGCCCCCACTCCCTGTATAATGCATGCTAAAGAGGTAGTAAATGTTAGAATGTGTGCTTACTTTCAGTTCAGCATCTTTATTACATTTCATTTAGATAACATTACATCTTAGTTAAATGAGAAAAAAAATCCATTAAGTCTCCGGTCATTTTCAAGGGTAAACAAAGACTTGAAAAACATAAATTTAAAATCATGTTATGAGCAGCAAATGAGAACAAAAACCAACAGACTGTATAAAAAACTGCATATGTATAAGCATGCAAATGTGTGTGTGTGTTAATATGTGTGGATATGTGTCACTATGTCAAGAAATAGAAACAGTGAACCTAAACTGATCAAGCACAAATGCTTTTCTTGCAGGGGCACATGCCCCACTGCACCTCACTATGGAGGGACTGTGGCCTCTCTACTCCCTGCTCACTATAAATACCAACTCTAAGATCACACTACATTGGGAAAAGGGAAAATTTCTCGATCCTCTCTGTACTGCAATCTCTCACAAAAAAAGAAGCAGGCCACCCTAAACTTAAATATACCAACTCCATGGTTGCACCAAATCAAAGAAGGGAGAGATTTTCCTACAGAAACAGCTCTTAATAGCCACACCACCAACATTAAATTTTATTTTGGAACCCCAGTATGTAGAAATACATGATGTCTACTTAAAGTCTGTTCAACATTTAGACAAGGAACGTAAACAGCGCAAAATCAAGAAATACCAACAAGATTTAAAAGATTATCAGAACAACAATCCCTTCCACGAAAAAGAATAAAAAAAAGGAACAGTTGTGTTTGGAAGTGATAATTCCAGTTGTGGTTCCAGACATATGGTTAAACGCAAAAGAAAAAAATAATTCCTGCCTGTAGGCTTAGGGGCCAAATTACTTTTCTTCAAATACAGACACTGATTTGAAAATGTTTATTCTTCACTGGTTTTTAAAAGGGGATGCAATTTACCAGGCCCATCTGGTCCCCCTTTAGAGACAGCATGGGGACTAAAAGCACAAACATAGACAGACAAATGTTGGAAATGTTGTGAGCCATGATGACGTAATTTCTCTGGATGTTCATGAGCCAGAAAACTTAGTTGTTAATATTTCTTCTCGTGTACTGGATACAAATCACATTTTTTGCTCAACAGAGGTATATCTTATATACCTACCATTTTTGTTACACAAACAAGGATTGTTTCATATTTAAAAACTTTTATGTAGAACACTGCATTTGAAATATTAGTTTCATTATAAACACAGAGACTGTCAATGCTAAAGTGCGGCTTTCTTTTAAATTAAAAAAAAGTCAGTTTCAACCACCTTACCATCCAACAGCTAAACTTTTTGAGCAACAGATTTTGCTTTTTCAGAAATCATAATAACAATTTAAATAGAATTGTCACTCTGGTATTTACTAGTTTGAAAGCAAATGACTAGCTTGTAATAACTTCTGCTGGCAACATAGTGCTGTGGTAGTTTGGGACCATACTGATTACAATAAAGAAGCTGAATTACAATTGTCCATTCAGAGATTTTGCCATCACCTATCTTTACAGCTCACACCACATTTCAAAACCCAGCTTGATAACTCATTGTTCTTATCCAACAATTAAAAAAGTAACTTACACTGGATGACCCAGACAGATCTATAAAATTAAAAAGCCCACTACAGAGCATCCTACAGTTTCAGACACAGGCTATCTCACAGAACCCCTTTCAGCTTTTTAAAGATTGTTTAAAACTATTACACAATTCAGTCACATCTCAAATGAAAAACATCACAGTTTTTTTAATTTAATAGAGAATATTCACATTGATAAACATGGATGACTCAGTGTCGCCTCACAGCAAGAGGTTTTCCAGTTTGATCCTCGGCTGGGGTGCCTTCTGTGTGAAGTCTGCATGTCCTCCCTGCATTCGTGTGGGTTTCCTCTGGGTGCTCTGGTCTCCGCCCATGTTACCCAGGCCTCCTCTGAAAATTGGCTTTGTTCCAAGTCAGACTTTCCTGGTAAACAAATATTAAATAATAAAAAAATAATAATAATGTATTCATTTTTTAAACACCTTTATTGAATTATTGCTTGTGACATAGACAAATTTACACTTTTATAAAAGTAATCAAACTGTATTAACAAGTACACGTTTACAGACATTATACTTCACATATATTGCTATATATCATATAACCTAAACAACATTACATAAATTATCCAGTTCCTGACCCCCTGTTTTTTAAACAGTAAATATCTTTATTAAATCATCCCTTACAACACAGGCATACATACATTTATAAGAATTTATATTTGTTGCTTCTAGTATAGTTGTTTTAGATTTTGATTTCCATTTTCTAGTAATTGTTTTTTTGGCAGCCACTATAATTAGACAAAGCAAGGCCTTACCATGTCTAAGCAGTTCCAATTCTGTATTATAGCTCAGAAAAATCATCTCCATCGTCACAGGAATCTGCCCACCCAGCATCTCAGACAGTGCATTCCGCAGGGAATCCTTAAAGTCTGTCAGATCACTGCAGAAAATATATTCCCAATTACCTCTTTCTTCCCTATCACACCTCCATCAATTGCTGTATACCTGAGGAAAAATTCTCTGAAGTCCAATTGGGGTATAAAAATATCTATGTAAACATTTCCAAGCAAAAATTCTAAATCTTCTAGATTTTGATGCATATTTGGGAGACATACATATATCCTTCCATTGTTTCTTTGTAAATTCCTTATCCAATCTCTCTTCCCAATCCGTTCTAACCTCCCCTGATTGATTCCTATAGTTATCAGGCAATATTTTATATGCTGTACTAATTATTTCTTTTTTCATTGCAACTTCTGTTCCAGAGTCTACTAAAAACTCTACCAGTGCTGTTTTTTCATTTAGGATCTCCATACTTTTTTTCTTTAGCTATACTCTGACATGATAGGGAAGATAATCTCTAACCTGCAGTCCAAATAAATTCTTGGTGTCTTCCTATTCTATCATCTTTCCCTCTCTAATTATTTGCTCCCAATACCTTAGTTCCTTTGCCAGTTTTCTCCAATAAATTCCACTCCCTCTTGCCTATTGTCTATATCTCTAATTGCAGTAATCCCTGTTGGCAGAATCCCCTTCTCTATTCCTGTATTGGCTTAGTTCTTAGAATACTTTCCTGCTACTTTATGGATATAATATTCTGTATGATTATTGTTATTCTCCTTAAAGGTCTGCATCCAAAATCCCAGTCTCTCCTCATTTGCTGAGCTTCCCCCGTTTCAACATCACCCATTTCCACTTTGAATTATAGTTTTCTGCTTGTGCTATGTATAGTAGCCTTAACTGTGTAACTCTGAAATACCCCTTCAAATCAGGTAATCCCAATCTACCCTCTTCTACTGGGAGAATCAGCTTATCCCACTTGACTCTTGCTGTCTTCCCCTCCCAGATAAGTCCTTCAGATCTTTATTAACTGCTATCCACAACTTCTTCTCTGGTTGATAAAATATGCCTGACCTGTTTATCAGCCTAATTGGACTAAAAACATTTTTGACTGCTTGTATCTTACTATCCATATTCATATAACAATGCTTCCATTTTCTCATTTTTTGTATTATCTTTTTAGTCTCTACCCACATATCCTTAGCTGCCACATCAGAATCATTTTTAATTCATACTCCTAAATATTTCATTTTATCATGTCCCCATAAATACGGATATTGCTGAACCAATTCATGTGTAGGTACATAATTTACCACTATTGGGGTCTATATTATGCAGCTGAAACACATTAACATTGAACACCACATCGTCAAGTATTTAGCGAAATATACTTCCGCGATTCACTGAATACTTAAAGGGCAAACAAATACTTGCCCCACATTCTAATGAAACTAAATCTACCTAAACTAAACCCACCCATGTGGAGGGGCTGCAAAACCCAACCCCCCCCATGTGGGTGATGTTAATGTGTTTCAACCATGTAATATAGATCCTCATTATTGCCTTTGTTTTAGCTTTAATAATTTTGTATTCTGAAAAGATTTTAAACTGTCTCAAAATGTTCCACAACACTGCAATATCTCTTTCTAGTTTTGTCAGGTATAAAATAATATCATCTATAAATACAGCCAGCTTTTCTTGACTACTATACCAATTATATCCTTGAATTTCTGAGTCCCTTATTTTCTTTGCCAGTGGTTCTAAATATAATGCATATAACAAAAGGGAAAAAGGACACCCCTGGCTGGTCCCTCTGCTCAAGCAGAAATTATCAAAGAGGGACACACCCACTTTATTTTTTTGCTTCTGTTCCTTCACATATCCGCCTAATCAACCTTATATTTTTTTCAGGAAATGCAAATGCTTCCATTGCTCTGCTCATAATGTCCCACCTTTTTCAAATGCTTTCTCTGCATCAAGACGCACCAACAACAATTGTATCTTCTTACATTCTGCTTCCTTCTGGATCATCAGTGTTCTGTTAATGTTGTCAAATATTTGTCTCCCCTCCAGAAAACCACACTGATCCAGATCTATCAATTTTGGCATTCCTTTTGTCATTCTTTTAGCCATTATAGACAGGAACACTTTATGAGCATGGTTTATTATTGAAATGGGCCTGTATGAAGTTGGGTCTAATGGATCTTTACCTGCTTTAGGTATTACAGCTACCACTGCTTTCTTCCAGGATGCCGGTACTTATCATCCTCTTAAAATACTGTTAAACAAAACCTTCTAGATCTTTATCAGTCTTTTCATGTCTAGCTTCCAAGCTTCCACAGGAATACTATCTATTCCTGAGGACTTTCCTGTAGATTGGTTAAAAATCACAATCTTTAACTCATCTCCTCCTATCCTACCCATTAGTAATTGAGCCTCATCTACCTGTAAACTTTGCATATTTAATTCTTCCATAAACATTTCCATTTGTATCTTTTCTAGATTTCCATATTTTTCTGTTTTACAGAAAGAAATAGGGGGTCCTAAATGAAAGACCAGCACTTGTAGAATTTTTTAGTAGAATCTAAAACAGAAGCTGCTATTAAAAAGGAATAATTAGTAGGGCATATTGAATATTGCATGACAACTGTAAGACTCAATCAGATGAGGTTAGAAAGGATTGGGAAGAGACATTGGATAAGCAAGTCACAAAGAAATAATGGGGAGATATATGTATATCTCCCAAATATGCAACAAAATCTAAAAGATTTAGAATTTTTGCTTGGAAATATTTACATAGATATTTTTATACCCCAAGTAGAATCCAGAGAATATTTCATCAGGTAGACAGGAGGTGTGATGGGGAAGAAAGAGGTACTTGAAAACACATTTTCTGGAAGTGTGGTGGGTTGACAGACTTCAAGGATTCCTTGTGGAATGCACCATCAGAGATGGGTGGTTGGATTGGTGTGACGAGGGAGATGATTTTTCTGTGCTATGATACAGAATTGAAATTGCCTAGACATGGTAAGGCCTTGCTCTGTCTAATCATGGTGGCTGCCACAGAAAGCAATTACTAGAAAATGGAAATCAAAACCTAAACCAACTATATCAGAAGTAGTGAATAAAGTAACAGAG
Organism: Protopterus annectens; assembly: GCF_019279795.1. NCBI lineage: Eukaryota > Metazoa > Chordata > Ceratodontiformes > Protopteridae > Protopterus > Protopterus annectens. Next base: position 1,020,369,890 of record NC_056732.1, on the reverse strand, counting down.
ATAAAACAACTGGAATTGAGATCTTTATAAAAGGGTAGGCGCAAACTACATAGGAAAAAAATGGGAATTTGCAACTGGCAGTGTGTCAGTATGGTTTGTGATGTAAAATGCTTGCGACTAGGATTCTGTCTGTGTGGTTTGTTTTTGAATGTATGATTGCCTATGTTGTAAGTGATGGTTTAATAAAGATTTTTTCGATACTAATAAAAAAAAAACATGAAACTATGTACATCTTCAAATATTAAAGTTTTTCCCTCCTAACAGGAACAAATGTCCCAAACTGACAGCTACACTCACAAACTTGAGTTAACCTAAAATAAAGGTTATCCATGCAAAGATGCATGGTTCACTCTGTGCTTCTATGTGCTAACTGGTTTTGTCTTATCTTTATAGGTCTCCCAGCTGGGAATAGTCCAGAATGCTTTCAGAGAACATTGCGTCCTAGCCAATTTCTCTTTTCTTTTTTTTCCTCATTTCCTCAGCCAATCACTTTCCACCAGACTGTAGCCAGTTTCTCTTTACTAGATTGTCTCCATGGGGACATGAGGACCAGACTGCCAGTTTCTCTTTATCAGATTGTTTCCATGGAAACAGGAAGTCCAGTTGCAGATTTACGAATAACCAAACATATATTTGCTATTAAAAAGCCTCATAATATTCAATATTCTTTTTCATGTACTTGCTGTCTCTTAAAACTTGTTACCAAATCAATCTAAGGTCCTTAATCCACTCATTCCCCTATCCAAGATTGAGAAAAAGCACATTCTTTTTCTCTTGTTGTGCTTTTTTAACCAGGCTTTTTCTTTTACATTGCAGTGCCTACATGTCTTAAAACTGAAGAAGAAGAAAGACAGAAGAAGGGAGAAAGAAAAGAAAAAAAAAGAATAGCAGCACCTGTTTACAATCCCTATTACACTTAAAAATAACTAAGAAAACGTTACTTTATAGCATGTAAAGAAAACCACACACCACAAAAATATTGAAGGATGACTGAGTTTTAAAACCAAGAGGTAGGTCATCTGACAAAGTGTATTGATGAGAGTCAGTGAGAGGAGAGTTAGGAGTATGCAGGCAGATAATGTGCCCACTGGAGATAATGCATTATATTAACCTACTTTGGGCAAAATAATGAAGTGGTCTGAGGGAAACTAGACTGAAATGTAGTTTTGGATGGAGGATTACTAGAAGAGAGGGAGTAAAGATTGGGTAGTGGAGATTATTCAAGATGTATTACAAAGACAGAATTTTCTTCTGAAAATATAGCTAGGGAATGAGATAAAATTAAGGTGCAGTTTAAAAATAGGGTGGAAATCAAAGAAAGGGAGGTTAAGAAGAAACAAGAATTATTTAGGGGGACTGACAAATGTTAAAGTATTGCAGAATGGGGGGAATCTCACAGAACAAGATGATGATCAACTGCAGAATGCTAAGCCGAAAATAAGAGATTACCTCGATAATATGCACGAGTTTAGAAAGATTCCTGTTAGGCACCCTTTTTTTGATAATAACACTAGAGCACAAAAACTTTTACCACAATGACTCAGGCAACATAAAGCAGAAATGGCTGTCGCCAAGCTTAGGGAGCCTATAACAAGAAAAGTAACAAGAGAGCCTGTAGAGGTATTAGAAATATTTTGTAAAGTCTATGAACGTCTGTATAAAGCAGAGAAATATGGAAATCAAGACAAGATACAAATGGAAATGTTTATGGAAGAATTAAATATGCCAAGGTTAGATGTAGATGACACTCAACTACTAATGGTTAGGATAAGAGGAGATAAGACAAAAATTGTGATGTATAACCAATCTACAGTAAAGTCCCTAGGAATAGATGGTATTTCTGTGGAAGTCCTGAAGCTAGGAGGGAAAAACTGATAAAGATCTGGAAGGTTTTGTTTTTAAAAGGAGAAGATGTACCAACATCCTGGGAAAAAGTAGAGGTAGTTGTGATACCTAAACAGGGTAAAGATCCATTGGACCCAGCTACACACAGGCCTATTTCAATACTAAACCGTGATTATAAAGTGTTCATGTCTATAATGGCTAAAAGAATGACAAAAGTAATGCCAAAACTGATAGATATGGATCAATGTGATTTTGTGGGGGGAGGCAAAATTTGACAACATTAACAGAACATTGGTGATACAGAGGGAAGCAGAATATAAGAAAATACCATTGTTGTTGGTGGGTCTTGATGCTGAGAAAGCAATTGACAGACGAAGCTGGGACTTTATGAGCAGGGCAATGGAAGCTTTTGCACTTCCTAAAAAAATTATAAGGTTGATTTGGAGGATTTATGAGGGATAGGATGTGAAAATTAAAGTGGGTGGGTGCTTTCTGTTAATTTCTGCTTGAGCAGCGGAAGCAGGCAGTGGTGTCCTATTTCCCCTTCCTTATTTGCAGTATATTTAGAACCATTGGAAAAGAAAATAAGGGACTCAGAAATTCAAGTATATAATTGGTATGGTAGTCAAGAAAAAAGTTGGCTCTATTTGCAGATGGTATTATTTTATACCTGACAAAATGGTAAATTATGTGCCCACACATGGATTGGTTCAGCAATATCCTTACTTATGGGAACATGATAAAGTGAAGTATTTAGAAATATGAATTAAAAATTATTCTGGTGTGACAGCTAAGGATATATGGGAAGAGACTAAACAAAAGATAATAGAAAAACTGAGAAAATGGAAGCTTTGTTATATGGATATGGATAGTAAGATACAAGAAAGTCAAAATGTTTTAGTCCCTTTAGTCTTATGCGCAGGTCAGGCATATTTTTATCAACCAAAGATGAAGTTGTGGATGGCAATTAATAAAGAGCTGAAGGACTTTATCTGGGAGAGGAAGACTGCTAAAGTCAAGTGGGATACACTGATTCTTCCAGTAGAACAGGGGGGATTGGGATTACCCAATTTGAAGGGGTATTTCAGAGCTACACAGTTAAGCTTCCTATACATAGCACAAGCAGAAAATTATAATTCAAAGTGGAAATGGATGATGTTGAAAAGGAAGGAATCTCAAGAAACAAGAGACTGGGATTTTGGATGCAAGCCTTTGAGGAGAATTACAATAATCATATAGAATATTGTTTCCATAAACTAACAGAAAGTATTCTAAGAACTAAACCAACATTGGAATGGAAAAGGGAGATTCTGCTGATAGGGATGACTGCAATTAGGGATGTATACAATAGGTAAGAGGGGGTTGGAATTTATTGGACAAAACTGGCAAATGAACCAAGATATTGGGAACAAATAACTAGAGAGGGAAAAATGACAGAATGGGAATATGCTAAGAATTTATTTGGACTGCAGGTTAGAGAATGCCTTCCCTATCAAGGATTGATATCACTGTATAGGTAAAGTAAAAAATATAAGGGTGTCCTAAATGAAAGACCAGCACTGGTAGAGGTTTTAGTAGAATCCAGAACAGAAGCTGCCATTAAAAAGGAATAATTAGTAGAGCATAGAAAATATTATAATAATCAATCAGAAGAGGTTAGAAAGGAACAATGGGAGGATATATGTATGTTTCCAAACATGCAACAAAATCTACCCCAAGTAGACTCTAGAGAATTTATTCTCAGGCAGATAACAAATGTTGGAGGTGTGACAGGGAAGAAAGAAGTATTTGAGAGCATATTTTCTGGGAGTGCAGTGAATTGGCAGACTTTAAGGATTCCCTGCAGTATGGACTGTCGGAGATGTTGGGTGGCAGATTGGTATGACGAGAGAGATGATTTTTCTCAGCTATGATACAGAATCGTAATTGCCTAGACATGCTAAGGCATTGCTATCTCTAATTATGGTGGCTGCAAAAAAGCAATTACTAGAAAATGGAAATCAAAATCTAAACCAACTATGTTAGAAGTAGCACATATAGTAACAGAGATAAAAGAACTGGAACTGAGATCTTTAGAAAACGGTAGGATCAAATTACATAGAAAAAAATGGGAATTGTGGAAACATTACATACAGGGGAGGAATGAGATTTAAAAGAAGGTAGGAGTTAAATGAGCTATGTAATCTTTGACTGAAAACAATTGGGTAGATTATAACTGATGTATAATGTTTGCAACTGGGAGTGTGTCAGTACAGTTAGTGATTTAAAATGCTTGCAACTATGATTGTGTCGGTGTGGTTTGTTTTCATTTATATAAATGCATGACTGCTTATGTCTTAAGTGATGGTTTAATAAAGATGCTTCTTATTTAAAAAAAGGTGGAAGGAATTGAATAATTTATGTAATGTTGCTTAGGTTATATAAGATATAGCAATATATGTGACATGAGACATGACATGACATATATATGTGTAGCTTCACACCATTGGCTCCTCAGCCAAGACCATACACCAAATATCTGAACCTGCAGTTCCTCTCATACTGACCAGGATTACTATCATAACAAAACATCATCAATAAGGTAAAACTAACCTTTCTCATGATGGTCTAATCCCAGCGCACGTTCCCTATTAGTGGGTGAACAACCCAACACTTGATGAATTCTGCTTCACAAAGATAGGCAGAGCCGACATCGAAGGATCAAAAAGTGAAGTTGCTATGAACACTTGGCTGCCACCAGCCAGTTATCTCTGTGGTAACTTTTCTGACACCTCCTGCTTAAAACCCAAAAAGCCAGAAGGATCATGAGGCCCCGCTTTCATGGTCTGTATTCATACTGAAAATCAAGATCAAGCAAGCTTTTGCCCTTTTGCTTCACATGAAGTTTCTGTCCTCTCTGAGCTCATCTTAGGACACCTGCATTACTATTTGACAGGTGTACCGCCCAAGTCAAACTCCCCACCTGACACTGTCCCTGGAGTGGGTCATGCCCAGACACCATGCCACTTACAGCGAGAAGCGAGAGCCCCCCCCCCATTACACCGGGTAAGTGAAAAAATGCTAAGAGTAGTGGTATTTCACCAGCGTCCAAGGCCTCCCACATATTCTACACCCCTCATGTCTCTTCACAGTGCCAGACTAGAGTCAAGCTCAACAGGGTCTTCTTTCCCCGCTGATTCTGCCAAGCCTGTTCCCTTGGCTGTTGTTTCACTAGATAGTAGGTAGGGAAACTGAGAATCTCATTCATCCACCAGATAGGTAGGGACAGTAGGAATCTCGTTCATCCACTAGATAATAGGTAGGGACAGTGGGACTCTCATTCATCCATATATGTGAAGCATAATTTCTGTTAATTTTAACTTGTTAATACAGTTTGATTACCTTTATATAAATGTAAATTTGCCTGTGTCACAAGTGATAATTCAATAAAGGTGTTAAAAAAAGTCTTCCTTCAATATTGCCTCTTAATGCACCTACGACCGCTGTATCACTTTAGCCTCTTGGCATCAGGACCGCCTGCTTTCCTTGTCATGCACTGGGTGCCTAAGTATTAACCCTTAATCTTAAGTTAAATTTGTATGAGGTAGCTTTTCTCCTTTCAGGGTCCGGTAATATAGTCCTGCCAGATATAATAATTTTTTAACATACCCTCTTACAAGTGTATGTGTCTGTCTACACAAACCCAGCTCTCCTTTCTCTCATATTCATCACACAAGCTTGTCAGCACACTCACCCTTAATTAAGAATGTCACCCCCCCAAAGCAAACTTCCCTTCAAATTCCCCACTTTTTCTTGTCAGTCTGCCATTTCACACATTTAATGCACAAGCTCTCTTTGCCATACTCTTGTAACCTTCACTTTATTTGATTGTCTATGCATCAACCCTATTCCTGCAGTTACCACCCAGGCTCTTAGTATTCCTCTTAATGAGATAGTCATCTCTAACTCACCTGCAGGTTACCCCAGATTGCACGAAACAAATAATGTCTTAACAGGGCACACTTGATTTCAGTTTTTTCATTGTAAACCTCCTCCTACTTTACTTTATAGTATTGCCAGTCACTCTGAGACCTCCCCCGATGTGCATGTGAGAAACACTGTCAAATGCGCATTTGAAAGCTCCCTTATATCTATAAAGCAAGTTACAAGTTCTTTCCATCATTTAACAGACATTACATTCCAGGAACAGCTGCTGATATAAAATCATTACCAAATTAATAACATTTACATATCCAAATATGTCTCTATACCATCTGTAAATGTTCGATACAAGTCCCTGAACATGATGTTTAAATCTGATCTCCTGTCCATCATTGCATTTAGCCAACCACTAAGTCCAGTATAACCATCTAAATATGGTCCATGTGGCCTATGATATTCACTTCTCCCCCTTAATGACTGAAGAGTTATTTATACATGTCAAGTGTCTTTCTTCTTAGGAGTCATTCCTATGCACTGAATTTCATCATATATCATTACCCAGTGACAGCAGTCTTAAGAAGCTCTTTAGCAATTAACTTTTTCCACCTTCTCTTCTCATCACTCATGTATAATCTCTCTACCTATTTCTTCACTGCAATCATTATTAATTCAACCTTTATGTTAAGTCTTTGATGTTTTTTAAATAATGAAAGTAGCCAGTCTCTCTTCCAAAGGTACATTCTAAATAGACTTTTCCTTTGATTTGTGGGCTTTTTCAAAAAGTCTGGTGCGTCCTTGGGGTTAGCAAAGGCTCTGACCATCCCTTGCATGGAGATTCTCATTGTGGAGGAAACAAGCCAGCATCTCAGACTATTTTCCTTGGCTTCTTTAATCACATATATGAATACATTCCTCTTCTGTCTAGATTCGCATTAATAGTCCAGGTCAATTTTGACTGGTATATCACCAATTTTTTTAAAACACCTTTATTAAATTATTACTTAAGACATAGGCAAACCTACATTAACAGAAAAGAAAACAAGCCATTTTAACATTTTCCATTTAAAGAAGATATGCATCACATATATTTTCTTTGCTACATCATCAGTCCAACATTACAAAAAACTACAGAATTCCTGCCTTTCCTTAAACCTCACTCCTCCTCCTCCTCCTCCTGAACATTATTACGCATGTATTGTTCACACAATCTCTACTTACTTCTATGTAATTTGCTCCTTCCCTTTTCTAAAGCTCTTCCAGTTCTTTTATCTCTCTTATAATATTCAATACCCCAAATACAGTTGGTATACATTTTGAAATTTTCTAGTAATTGCTTTTTTGGCAGCCATAAGAATTAAACTTAATAAGGCCTTACTATGTCTAGACAATTCAGAACCTGTATCATTGCTCAAAAGAAAAATTTCCTTACTCACAGCCACATGATCACCCAATATCTCTGACAGAGTACTCTGTAGGTAATTTTTAAAATCTGCCAACCCAATACACTTCCAAAACATATGTTCCCAGTTAATGTTTTCTTCTCAATCATAACTCCAATATTTGACATTTACCTGAGGAAAATTATTTGAAGTCTGCTTGGGGTATAAAAGTTCCTGTTCAAACACTTCCAAGCAAAGATCCTAAACCTTCTGGACTTGGTTGCAGACTTAGGACCATACATACGTCTTCTCATTGTTTTCATGTAAATTGGTTTTCCAGTCTCTCTTCTCAATCTTTTCTAACCTCCTCTGACTGATTCTTATAGTTATCATGCAATATTTTATATACCCTACTAATTATGCCTTTTTAACAGCTACTTCTGTTCTAGATTCATGTAAAAACTCTACCAGAGCAGGTCTTTTACTTAAAGTGCTCAATCTCTTTCCCTTCGCCTTTATTCTGAGATCAAGCCCCGGCAGAAAAGGCAGTTTCTAGCCTGCAATCCAAATGTCATCTTGGCCTCATCCCTCTCTATTACCTTTCTTGCTTGAGTTATTTGCTCCCAATATCTTGGTTCCTTTGCCAAGTTTCACCAGTAAATTCCAACCCCCTCTTGCCTATTTTGCGTACCCCTACTTGCAGTCATCCCTACTGGCAGACTCTGCTTTCTGCATTCTCATACTGGCTTTGTTCTTAGAATCCTTTCTGCTACTTTATGACTATATATATTATCCTCCTTAAGGATCTGCATCCAAAATCCCAATCTCTATTTCTTGAACTTCCTCCTTGCTTATCATCATTCTTTTCCCACTTTGATAACCTTCTGCTTCTGTTATGTATATAAACCTTAACTGTGTATCTCTAAAATATCCTTTCAAATCAGGTAAACCTAAACCACCTTGTTCTATTGGAAAGGTCAACTTATCCCACTTAACTCTTGCCCTTTTTGCCTCCCAGATAAATTCCTTCAATTCTTTATTATTGTCAACAACTTTTCCTAAGGTTGATAAAAGTATGCCTGACCTGTATACAAGACTAAAGGGACTAAAAACATTTTCACTGCTTGTATTTTATTATCCATAGCCATAAATAATTCTCCACTTTCTCAATTTTTGTATTATCTTTTGTTTAGTCTCTTCCCATGTATCCTTAGCTGCCATAAGTCTTTTTAATCCATACTTCTAAATACTTCATCTTATCATGTTCCCATAAACATGGGTATAGCTGAATCAATTTGTGTGTGGGTGCATGATTTACACTATAGCCTTTGTTTTATCTTCAGTAATTTTATATCCTGAAAAGACTTGAAACTGTCTCAAAATGTTCCATAATACTGAGATATATTTTTCTGTATTTATCAGCCACAAAATAATATCATCTGCAAAGAAAGACAACCTTTCTTGACTACCATACCAATTATATACTTGTATTTCTGAGTCCCTTGTTTTCTTTGGCTCTAAATATAAAGCAAATAGCAAAGGGGGAAAAAGACACCCATGCCTGGTTACTCTGTTCAAAAACAGCTTCTCTAAGAGGAACCCTCCCACCTTAATTCTTGCCTCTGATCCTTCTTGCCTCTGATCCTTCATATAGCCTTCTAATTAATTTTATTATTGTATCAGGGAATGCAAATGCTTCCAATGCCCTACTCATAAAATACCAGCTTACTCTGTCAAATACTTTCTCTGCATCAAGACCCACTAACAACAGAGGTGTTTTCTTACATGCTGCTTCCCTCAGGATCATCATTATCCTGTTGTCAAATGTTTTCCTCCCTTTCACAAAACTATACTGAGCTATTAATATAAATTTTTGCCAATACCTTTGCCATTCTTTTAGCTAGTATAGACATAAACACTTTACAGTTGTGGTTTAAAATTGAAATGGGTCTATATGAAGCTGGATCTAAAGGATCTTTGCCATTTTTAGGTAACACAGCCACCACAACTTTCTTCCAAGATGTTGGGTCTTCCTCTCCTCTTAAAATACTGTTAAACAAAATCTTCCAAATCTTTATCGCTTTCTTCCCTCCTAATTACTACACTTCTACAGGAATACCTTCAGTTCCTGGAGATTTTCCTAAAGATTGATTAAACATCACAGTTTTCATCTCATCGCCACCTATCTTAATTGTAAGTTGTTGAGCCTCATCTGCTTCTAACCTTGGCATAATTAAGTCTTCCATAAATATTTTCATTTGTACTTATTTTTGATTTCCAAATTTCCTGCATTATACAAATTTTCATAAAATTTCCGGAATCTCTCTACAGGAGATCTGGTTATTTTTCTTGTTACAGGTTCCCTACATTTGGCAACAACCCTTTCAACATTCTGTTGCTAAGTCATTGTGCTAAAAGTTTTTGTGCTCTGGAGTTGTTATCAAAAAATAGCCGCTTAGCTGCAGTCTTTCTAAACTCATGCATGTTATCCAGATATTCCCTTATTTTCTGTTTAGCACTCTGCATTTGCTGTTCCTCTTGTTCTGTAATACTTTAACCTTTGTCAGCCCTCTAAGTAATTTCTACTACTTCTTAATCATATATTTCTCTTTTACTTTGATCCAATTTTTAAACTCCATCGTCATATTATCCCAGTCACTAGCTATAACTTCTGAGGATATTTCTATCTGTCCTAATAAATCTTGAATAATTTCCACTAACCATTACTTAAATTCCTTTTTTTAACAGGTAGGTGGGAAAGTAATGGTGAGTTATTTTTACTTCATTACCAGTGCATAATCAGAAATAGTTATTGGATGTGTATAAAAACTTTCAATTAAATGCACATGCAACTGTGAAATATATTTTCTGTCTAGTTTAGCCCAGTTATTGTTCCTTGGGGATTATGCAAATTATATTCCTACTACTGAATGCACATCTTCCATATCAAATATTTTCATAAATTTCTTAAGAAATCTGCCCCCTTTGTTATATTGTCCCTTCTAGGTCCTCAATACATCGTCACTATTGCAAATCAAATTCTAGTTCCCACCAGGGAATAATATTTCCTGCTGAAAGCTGATTATTTCTCTCAAAACTTTCTTAAGCTCCATAACAGCAGTTTTGGGTGGAATATCAGTACATGCTATTGTAATCTCCCTTGCCAATAGCTCCTTACTATCACAAATCTACCATTTTAAACACCCGTATTAAATTATCACTTAACACATAGGCAAACATAGATTAACAGAACAGAAAACAAACCATTTTAACATTTTTCCAGTTAATACAATATACATCACATATATTTTCTTTGCTACTATCATCAGTCCAACATTACAAAAAAATGTCTGAATTTCTACCTTCCCTTAAACCTCACTCCTCCTCCACCTGAATAGTATTCTGCATGTATTGTTCTCACAATTTCCATTTACTTCTATGTAATTTGTCCCTTCCCTTTACTAAAGGTATATCACCAATTTGAGCTTTTCATCAGGTTGTCAAATCTGTTTCAGATGTCCAGAGATGAATTATTATAGGCCATGCACTTCTTATGGATTCTGTTGCCAGTACCTCAGCAGCTAAGATCCCTGCCCATTTCTCAAGCAATTCCTGCATAGCTTTAACACAGTCTGTACCCCTCTACCTCTCGGGTAGCCCAATGACATTTACATTTCTGAATCTGGCTCTGTCCTCAAATTCCACAGGTTTTGCTTCAAGACAGTTTAGTCTTGCCTTCACTGCTTCGATTATCACTTATAACTCCTCATTTTTTGACAACTAAGCCTACAAAGAGGAATAATCATTCAATCCCTCTATTACCTCTTCTCTTGCACCAATAAATTGTCCATCATTGTCTTTCTTACATCTTTTAATTCATGCCATATGGTTTCCAAGGTCACTTTCTCTTCTATGCCATCTTGTGTTCCCATAATGGAGAAGTTAAAGAAACAGAAAGTGAAGTTGTGGATTTAGTGAAGAAAATCTAACTCTGATAACATCACAGCATGGTAGAACAATGAGTCCCCAAACTAAGGAGAAACCAGTGGAGTTTTAAGAATCTGATCAGTGGACACATGACAATAGTTGCCATATGACAATACTTTAGAGCTGTCAGAAGGAAACCAGTATAAAAAGTTCATTTGGCATTGCACAGCAAGAAGGAACAAGAAATGGTGGCGACTCTGACACAGTCAATGTTGTGGAGTGATAGGCCAGTGAGTTCCCATATGAAGGAGCAATGGATGACACAGGATGAAGCTAAAGAGAATATGTCACAGGAATATCTTCAAGAGCTTTTTTTAGAATGCCCGCAGGAAATGGAGAACAAAGACTGTGCCCTTAGTTTAGAAGAAAATGATCTAAGGGAAGAGTTGTTTGATCTAAAAGAGATGGATAGACATATTAAGATCAATGAAAGAAATAGATTACAGAAAGTAAATAAAACCCAAAATGTTGGACGTTTGATAAAACAAACACAATAATCAAGATTGTTCATAGAAATTCATGCAATATAACAGTGCTGGTAAATTAATAACAGATAAAGTCTTACCACAAAAACACAGGGCAGTAAGTGAAAGAAAGGGGAGAAATCAAATGTAATCATGAAGTATCGAATAGAGAAAACTGTAAAGTAATAAGACAAGAAGTGTCGCTGTTAGAAAAGTACAGAAGAGGGAACAGGTAAACAAAAATACTAAAAAGACAGATGAGATAAAAACAACGGGCACTATCAGAACAGACCAGATGCATTATACACTACTGTAAATAAACTAAAGATAATGGCACAGGCTGAAAAATACGCATTTAAATATAAAAGAAAAGTACAAAATAAACAATTTACTGATGACCCAAAAACGTTTTATATAGAATTGGGAAACAAGGCAAAAGGAATAGAAACATCACCAAAAAAAAAAAAGAAGAACTAGACACATTTTGGAGAAATATCTATGAAGATCCTGTGGAACATAACAAAGATGCTGACTGGATAGAAGAGGTAAAAGAAAGAATAAGAAATTGTTGTGTGTGTTCGTTATTGTGCAGTTTTGGACTTTTGGGTTTGATATTACATTGTTTGAACTTATACAGGTTCGACGATATGATATAGACCCCCTAAAAACTATACACCAAAAACTTGCCTTCCGATGATGCATAAACTACACACTGGAACTGATGCCAACAGAGTTTATAGTCATTTAGAAGAAAACTCAATCATGGCAATAGAACAAAAGGGTAACAAAAGAAAGTCATTTGGAACAAGGGATCATTTGTTGTTAAATAAAGTCATAATAGATAATTGCAAAAAGGGGAAGAATCAAAGTATGGCATGGATAGACTACAAAAAAGCATTTGATAGCTTCCCTCATTCACGGATAAAAGAGTGCTTACAAATGTGTAAGATACACCCTATATTGATTGATTACATTACAGTGAACATGAAACGGGGATAAACCACTTTGCAGCTAAGCCATGATAAAAGGACAAATTATTATTCCAGGGATAAAAATTCAAAGGGGGAGTATTCCAGGGTGACTCTTTGTCACCGCTGTTCTTTTGTCTTGCCTTTGACACATTAAGCTGTCTATTTAACAGATTAGGTCATGGTTACAATTTGGCTCCCAGAAAAAAACAAAGTGTAAACATTTCTTTTTGTGGACGATTTAAAACTGTATAGTTCATCAGATGTGTAACTGAAACCACAACTACAAGTGGTCAAAACTTTCTCAGATGATATAATAACGTCATTTGTTCTTGACAAATGTGGAAAAGCAACCTTTAAAGCAGAAAAGCTGTAGCACCAAGAAAATATCAGTCCAGACACGAATGTGCTATAAAAGAACTTCAGCAGGAGGTAGTCCATAAATATCTGGTAATTGATGAAGGATCAACAATAAAACATGAACAAATGCAAATATAACTTCATAAGGAATATTTTAGAAGACTAAAATTAATACTGAAAATAGCCCTAACATCTAGGAGCAAAGTCCAAGCTATAAACCAGTTTGCTATTCCTATTCTAATTTACAGTTTTGGGGTGATTGACTGGCCCCAAAAGTATTGGATCAGATGGACAGGAAAACAAGAAAATGCTTCTTGTTTATCAAATGATTTATAAAAATCAGTGCATACCAAGATTATATATTCCCTGTTCTGAAGGAGGTATAGGCCTCCTCAAAATTAATTACATGTATCGATCTGCAGTCGTAGGAGTGCACACATATCTGCTGATGTCACATGATCCAAACAAAGTAAAAGTTTTAAAACATGAGCAGAACAAGTCTAAGATGACTTCCCTGCTTAGTTTAGCAGAAACATATCGGTGCCAAGTAAGAATGGAAATCAAACCAGAAATGGACAAAAATGAGGCAGCAGGATCAGAAAAGGCAAGAAATATAATTGCAAGTACAGAAAACTCCTGGAACAACCTCATGTCAATCAGGATCTAATGCAGGAATGGTTAAGGAGAGGTGAATTTAAACCAAAACATGAAAGGTTAACATTGGCGGCCCAATACAGTGCACTACATACATGATGGTTTACAAAGTCCATTGAACATGGAGAAACCAACAAATAAAGGTTTTGTCAAACAGAATTGGAAACAGTCGCATATATTGTTGCTGGGTGTGATACACTAATAGCAGAAGGCCTATAGACTGAAAGGCATAAGAATGTGGCAAGACTGTTGTACTGGAGATCGTACAAACAGTATAACATTGAAGCAGATAAGAAGCATTGGAAACATGATCCGCAAAGCATTATAAAAAATAAAGCTTATATCACATGGGATCACCCATTACCAATAGTTAAAAAAATAGATGCGAGAAAAACAGATATTACATTAAAAGAAGACAAAAGTAGCATTGATCACTAAAATTGCTACACCCAGTGATTACAGTGTCTTATGTACAGAGACACAAAGTCATAAAATACCAGGATTTGCAGGCAAAAACGATGGCAGTGTGGAAGAGGTACCCAGACAGTTCCAGTAGTAGCAGGAGTAATGGGTCTCAGAAAAAAAAAATTTACAGTCATATTTAGATATGTTACCGACACATTTAACTCTGAATGAACTGCAGAAGGAGTCAATTCTTGGCACATTATGGGTGCTGCAAAGAGCACTTTTGGCTAATATCAAAGATTGAAAAAATACTAATTTCATGAACGTTAATCATACTTTGACTTACGAATGGGGTCTTTTCCAGTCATGGCATTAGAAAGCCAAAAGACTTGGAGAAATTAAACTGCACGAAAACAATACAATTCTTGATCTCTTAACAGACAATTATAGAGTTATTCTAGTCATAGTTGCCTGATCTCTTAACATTAAGCAGTATACCTACATACCTACATATCAGTTTGTACAGCTGGTCCAGACTGAGTAATTATGGAGGTTGTAGGAGGTGAAAGTTAGAAAAGGTTTAGCAGGGGTGTGACAGTGTCCAGATATAGAAGTCTGGATATGAAGGAGCTGAGTAGAAGGTCAGCTGTCTGAGTAACTGGTAGCCATTTGGCTTTTTAGTAGTGTTAAAGTGGCATTCACACCTCAACAGGTTGGTTGTGATGGGGGCAGATTTTTTTGGAGAGGTTTTGAAGGTGTGTCGTATTTCACATCAAGCAATAGCTATAACAAGAAGGCTATATTCTAGTTCAGCAAATACAACTCCCTTACCTACAGGCACTCTGGTTGTTGGGAAAAGGAAGTGAGAAATGGTTTGAGCTCAAAGTAGCAGTGTAAATTTTGGATCTATTTTTTTAATGTGGAGGTAGAACTTTACTGCTTGATCTAGCCAGATGCAAACATATTTGAAGGATTTAGTATTTTGTACAAATGTTTTTTCTCTGATGTCTAATGTAGAATGTTTTTTTTTCTGAAAATGTTATGGTGTGTCCCAAAAAACATGGCTTTGGTTTTGTTAGTTAATTAAAATGTTTGAGGTGAGTCAAGGTATTTAAGTGTATTAGGTTTGTTGAAGCTGCTTCTTCAGGTGGGAGTAGCTATTGTTGTATCTAAAGATAACTATGTCATCTGCATGAAAGAGAAGGGGGGTGTGGAAGGTTGAAATGAAGACTGTTTACAAAGGCACAAAATAGTAGGGGAAGCCTATTGCAAAAAAGAGTAAAATCCCATGATTGGAGGAACTCCCTTGGTCAGCCTCAGTAAGAAGTTGAGACCCCTCATAAAATCCTTCAAAGCTAGTCATGAAAACAAAATCGCCACTGATTCAAAAGATAACCACAAAGCATTCTATAGCTATGTCAAGAATCTCAATGGCAACACTCAGATCTGCTCTGAGTTACAGCACAATGGCACTAAATATACAGAACCAACTGATATTGCCAACATCCTGGCAGACAGGTTCAGTGCTAACTTTACCCCCCTCTTACTCCCCAAAGGGAACATCTCTATTCCAGAAGAATGCAAAGTTCCTGTAATCACAGCTGCACAGGCAAAAACCTCACTCTCCAAAGCCAAGAACACAGCATCCACGGGACCTGACAACATCTCAGGCTGCATTCTACACAAATTACAGAATGAACTGGCACCCCACCTAAGTACCATGTTCAATCATAGCCTCACCTCAGGCTCTGTGCCCATTGAATGGCACACTACGACGGTTATCCCACTCCACAAAGGGGGAGACACAACAGACCCTGGGAACTACCCCCCCATTAGCCTGATGAGCCTGGTCTGCAAGGCCATGGAACGTATCATCATGGAACTCATAAACAAAGACATTGGTAATCTCCAAACTCTGGATCACACACAGTTCGGGTTTGTAAAAGGTAGATCATGTCTCCTAAACCTGATAGACTTCTTTGAAGCAGTCACCAAAGCCATAGATAAGGGTAAGGTGGTTCACACAGCCTATCTAGATCTCGCCAAGGCTTTCAACACCATCCCCCACTTAGGAATTACAGATAAACTCACTAAACTAGGTATAAATCCCTATGTCACAGTACAGGTTTCCAACTGGCTTACTGACATATTCCACACTGTGAATGTAGCAGACTCCAAATCCAACGTCAGACCAGTGACAAGTGGAGTACCACAGGGTTCAGTCCTGGGTCCTCTCCTGTTTGGTATCTACTTCTCAGAAGTACAGGCTAACACAGAAGGTCTTTGGCTAACTAAGTTCACAGATGACTGCAAACTAGGAGCCATAATTGAAACTCCTAACGATGTGGACATCCTACAAAAGGGCCTCACTGACCTGGTGTCAAAGCTATGGCCTCAAGCTCAATGACAAAAAGTGCATTGCCATCCCCTTTGGTAAAAACTCTGTACCCATGAACTACCACATAGGCGGTAGTCTACTTAACACTGAAAGTGTGATAAGAGACCTTGGGACGCAGGTGGACAGTAGTCTCTCCTTTAATAATCACATCGCCACAGTGTTCAGGAAGTCCTTCTACGTGACACACCTCATCACAAAAGGTTTCTCATCCAGAAAAAAAGAGGTCATTGTTCCCCTCTACTCATCACTCATTGGACCCATTGTAGAGTACAACGCCCCTTTTGGTATGTACCTCACAAGCCATCTACAACAACTGGAAAGGCCGCAGAAATACCTCACAAAGAGGATTGCTAGCCTCAAACAGATGCCTTACGCAGACCATCTCAAAAAACTCCAGCTTTACTCCGTTGCATATCGCCTACTCAAAGGCGATCTCTGTCTAACATACAAAGCTATGTCAAACCCAGAGCTGTTGGACATGCTCCACTTAAAGAAATCCCAAGCCCTCCGAGCTACACGCTCTAGGAACCTAAACCTTGTCACCACAATAAACAGAACATGCTGGTGGGATACATTCCTGTCCCAGAGACTTTTCATACTCTGGAACAGACAACCTATGTCAAACAGAGCTCCTCATTAGCACTCTTCAAGAAAAATCTTGATGATTGGATGGGAAATAGGAAATTCACCCCGGTGATCACTTCTGTGGCTCTGCTTGACAGGGGCACAGGAAAATAATTTTCTTGGGTGGCGAAAGCCAGGGTACCTTTTTGGCTAGGCTTATATAGGCCCTAGGGCCGATAGCCTAGTACCTACCTATGAACCAGGATGAAGCCTTGTAGAACTCATGATAGGTGCATTTGAGGAGATATCATTACTGATTGTTCCTTTAAGGATATAAACGATAAGTAGCCTTTGATCCTTGCTAATGCTTCTTAGACTGATTCTAAGCTAAATCATGCAAAAGAGGAGGATGAGGTGGTCTGCCAGGTCAAAGGTCAAGTAAAGTGGATGAAGAAAGAACAAGTGAGGTTGCCTTTCCAGCTAGGATTTCATCAGACAAGGGGCAAAGTACACTCCTTCCTGACCAAAAAAATATGTTTTTTGGGAGAGGAAATGATACTATCATATGTACTGAGAGAGTTGTTGGCATATAATTTTCTCAAGGACTTTTCCTAGAGTTGTCAAAAATGAGATTAGTCAGAAGTGAAAGGCGTCAGTTCAGCTGGGTTGTTTAGGGAGGGGTCTGAATAGAACAGATTTCCAAATAGAGGGCATTTGTTTTGTGGTGTGAAAAAAAGTGTATATCTATACAACAGGATTAATGATAAAGCTTCTGCAAATGTAGATTAACTCAGTGGAGCTAGATTATCATTACGGGTGGGGGCATCTAGAGGTATATATTCTAGTAGGTGTTCAATTTCCTTTTCTTTGGATTTCTTTACAGTAGAAGGGCAAGAAGATGGGGAGAATGCTGCAGTGGTGGAGTGGAAATGGAGGGGACTAAGAGAAACTTACTAACTTCAAGTATAAAGTCTTATACAGAAAGGTGTCGTTGGTTACATTGTATTGTATTTTGGGTAGTATACCATTTACCAGTAGCAATAACATTCCATTTGAAAATGTACCATGAATTAGCAAAGCATATTTATTACCAGTCTTTACAAGACTGAAGATTTCTAGATAGTTGTCCATAAATGTTGAAATTTCTTGTTAAACCCAAATTCTTGGTGAATGTTAGTTGAACATTTTAAACACCTATCATTTCCTGACACATTACCTATTTTTAAAATAACATTTTACCATTTGAATTTTACTGTGTAGTACAATTTTTGAAATGTCAGTTTAGCAATTATTACTTAGCCAAGAGTTAAACCTAGAATTTTCTGCTCAGCATAAACTTAATTTTTTACTCTACCATTAATGTAAACACACACATACAGAGTATTATTTTCTGCTCTAGCAATAACAGCTCAGCTTTGTTTGCCCCTTTAGATCTTAACTTTAGTATAAAAAAAAAAAAAAATATATATATATATATATATATATATATATCCTCTTTCATACAGAGCTATATAATTGCACATTTGAAAAGGAAATCTTGCCAGTCTGAAGGTTTATAGGTTCATAGGTTCATACTAGGCTATCTGCCCTAGGGCATTTATAAGCCTAGCCAGAATATGTTTGGCTTTCGCCACCCATTTTAAATTAATTTTGCTATGCCCTTTTTCGAGGTTAGTATACTGTGCCTCTGTCTAACAGTGACACAGAAGTGATACCCGGGGTTTGTGTAGCTATAGTTAAAAGCATTCCCAAAATAAGTTCTGTATTTTTATCTGATGTAAAATTACTAAATTAAATAACTTGCTGAAACCATGTTACCTGGAATGCAGCTATTTATAGTCAATGTCAATGTATGCTGCACCTAAGTTTATAAAATGACTACAACTGAAAGTTCGACTGCTGAATCCTACACTAAGGCACTGTACGAGCACATCCACTCGTGCATGAATCATGCCATTCCAAACAGAACCAAGACGGTCTTCTCCAAAAAAAAGGAACCCAGTCTGGTGGTCCCCTGCCATAAACAAACTATAGAACAGAAGGAAGAAATTGTTGCAGAAAAGAGGAAAATCCCAGGATGCAAAAAACTCCCTTACCAGCCTCAGTAAGAAGCTGAGATCCCTCATAAAATCCGCCAAAGCTAGTTACGAAAATAAAATTGCCAAAGATTCCAAGGACAGCCACAAGGCATTCTATAGTTATAGGTATCTTTTAAGCCCACTGTGCCAGTGGATACCACATCCCACAATGACGAATCCTTCACAAATGCTTTCTATGGACATCTCCAAGAATGCATGGATCATGCAATCCTAAACAAATCCAAGTCCCTCTCCACCAAAGGTAAGCGTCCTGTCTGGTGGACCTCAGCCATAAACAAATTGTATAACAAAAGAAGGAAGCTACTGCACGTCAGAGCAAAATCCCATGAAGGGAAGACATCTCTGATCAACATTAGCAGAAAACTACGTTCTCTCATAAAAACATCCAAGGCCAACTTTGAGAGAAAAATCGCTAAGGACACTAAAGATAACCACAAAGGCTTCTTCAGCTATGTTAGAAACCTGGGCGGAAACCCTCAGATATGCTCAGAGGTGGTTCAAAACAACAAAAAATACACTGAACCCACAGATATTGCCAACATTCTGGCTGACAGGTTCAGTGCAAATTTCTCCCCTCCTTCACCCCCAAAAGAAGAAATACTTATCCCAGCTGAATGTAATCTCCCTGTCATCTCAGATGTCCAAGTGAGAACTGCCCTAAACAAAGCAAAAAACACAGCGTCAGTAGGACCTGACGGTATCCCGGGTTGCGTGTTTCGTGAACTCCAAGAGGAGCTAAACCCACACATAAAAATGCTATTTAACCTTAGCCTTACTTCGGGATATGTACCTGAACACTGGCGTACAGCAACAGTGGTCCCACTCCACAAGGGGGGTGCCTCTACAGACCCTGGAAACTACCGCCCCATAAGCTTAACCAGCCTGGTCTGCAAAGCTATGGAAAGAATCATTATGGAACTCATAAACAGAGACATAGCGGACCTACGGACACTTGACCCCACCCAGTTCGGCTTTGTAAAGGGCAGATCCTGCCTTTTAAACCTGGTTGACTTTTTAGAAACAGTCACTAGAGCCATTGATGAGGGCAAAGCAGTCCATACAGCATACCTGGACTTGGCTAAGGCCTTCGACTCAACAGCTTAAAAGTAAACCCTTATGTCACTAGATGGGTTGCAAACTGGCTAAAGGACAGAACCCATAAAGTTAAAATCGCTGGAGCAATGTCAGACTCAAAGCCAGTCACAAGTGGTGTCCCACAGGGATCTGTCCTGGGACCCCTCTTGTTCGGCATTTACTTCTCAGATGTTAAAGCAAACATGGTAGGGCTGTGGCTGACAAAGTTCGCAGATGACAGCAAATTAGGCGCAATAGTCGATACACCAGCAGACACACACATCCTACAAAAAGGCCTCACAGAAACGGACAACTGGTGCCGGAGTCACGGCCTTAAACTACATGCCAAAAAATGTATAGTCATCCCCTTTGGAAAAAACAAAGTACCCACAAATTATCACATAGACAGCAACCCACTGAGTACGGAAAAAGTAATCAGAGACCTAGGGACCCAAGTCGACAGCGACCTCTCATTTGACATCCACGTTGCCAAAGTGGTTAGAAAAACATTCTACCTTGCACACCTCATCATGAAGGGATTCACATCCAGATCCAAGGATGTCACTGTACCCCTATATTCCTCCCTCATCAGACCCATGATTGAGTACAATGCCCCATTTGGTATGTACCTCACCCAGCATTTGCAACAGCTGGAGAGACCACAAAAGTACCTCACCAAGAGGATCAAGGGTCTCCAACATATGTCTTATTCTGCCAGACTAAAGAAACTTCAGCTCTATTCAGTAGCATACCGCCTGCTCAGAGGTGATCTCTGCCTGACGTACAAGGCCATGTCAAATCAGGATCTGATGGACATGCTCCACCACAAAAAATCCAAATCCATCAGGACCACGAGAGCTAAAGACTTAAACCTCGGCACAAGTATGAATAGGACATGCTGGAGGGATAAATTCATAACCCAGAGGCTTCCCATGCTTTGGAACAAGATCCCAGTTCGTATTAGGCAGAGCCCCTCACTGACTCTCTTCAAGAGAAATCTTGATGAGTGGATGGGAGATCGTAAGTTTACCCCAGGGGTCACATCTGTGTCACTGCTAGACAGGGGCACAGTAAACTAATTCTATTATATAAGGGGACCTTAATTGTGTCACGACTAGACAGAGGCACAGTATTCTAAATTTATTCTGTACATTTTTTGTACCATTTCATGGGGTGGCAAAAGCCACATCACTATGGCTAGGCTTACAAATGCCCCAGGGCAGATATCCTAGTACTATACTATGAAACTATGAAACTATGAAGAATCTAAATGGCAATGCTCAGATCTGCTCTGAGCTACAACAGAATGGCATTAAATATACTGATCCCAAGGATATTGCCAATATCCTGGCAGACCGATTCAGTGCCAACTTCACCCCCCTCTCACCCCCTAAAGGGCCCATCTCAATACCAAAAGATTGCCAAATTCCGGTAATCCCGGCCACACAGGTAAAACATGCACTCTCCAAAGCTAAGAATACAGCATCCATGGGACCAGACGACATCCCGGGCTGTGTACTACATGAACTACAAAATGAATTGGCACCTCTCCTAAGTGTCATGTTTAATCAAAGCCTCACCTCAGGCTTTGTGCCCAATAAGTGGCACACAGCTACAGTTATCCCAACTCCACAAGGGGGGATCCACCTTGGATCCTGCGGACTATCGTCCCATCAGTCTGATGAGCCTGATTTGCAAAGCCATGTAACGCATTATCATGGAACTTATAAACAAAAACACTGGCAATCTTGAAACACTGGACCCCACCCAGTTTGGTTTCATAAAGGGTCGATCTTGTCTCCTCAACCTGACTGACTTCTTTGAATCAGTCTCCAGAGTCATGGACGAGGGTAAGGCAGTCCACACAGCTAATCTGGACCTCACCAAGGCCTTCGACACCATCCCCCACTCTGGAATTATAGATAAACTTACCAAGCTGGGCATTAATCCCTACATCACTTGATGGGTTGCCAACTGGCTTACTGACAGAACCCACACTGTAAAAGTAGCCGACTCAAAATCCAGATCCAGACAAGTGACAAGCAGAGTACCTCAGGGCTCAGTCCTGGGTCCGCTCTTGTTTGGCATCTACTTCTCTGAAGTACAGGCCAGCACTAAGGGACTCTGGCTAACAAAGTTCGCACATGACTGCAAACTGGAAGCCATTACTGAATCCCCAAATGATGTGGATATTCTACAAAAGGGCCTTACAGAGACAGATGCTTGGTGCCAGAGCCATGGGCTCAAGCTCAATGTCAAGTAATGTATAGTTATCCCCTATGGGGAAAAAACATGTACCCATGAAATACCACATAAGTGACAGTACACTAAACACTGAAAGTGTGATAAGGGACTTAGGGACACAGGTGGACAGTGGTCTCAACTTCGATAACCACATCGCCACAATAGTCAGGAAATCCTTCTATGTGGCACACCTCATCACTAAGGGCTTTTCATCCAGAAAAAAGGAGATCATTGTCCCACTGTACTCATCCCTAATTAGATCCATTATAGAGTACAACGCCCCGTTTGGTATGTACCTCACAAGACATCTGCAACAACTGGAAAGGCCACAGAAATACCTCACTAAAAGAATCACAGGCCTAAAACAGATGCCCTATGCTAACCGTCTAAAAAAACTCCAGCTATACTTAGTCGCATATCGCCTACTCAGAGACGATCTCTGCTTAACATACACAACCATGTCAAACCCAGTGCTGCTGGACATGCTACACTTAAAGAAATCCCAATCCCTCAGAGCCACATGCTCCAGGGATCTAAACCTGGTCATCACAATGAACAAAACATGCTGGAGGGATAGGTTCCTGACCCACAGACTCCCCATACTCTGTAATACACTGCCCATACATGTCAAGATGAGCGCCTCTTTGGTCCTCTTCAAAAGGAACCTTGACGATTGCATGGGAGATAGGAAATTCACCCCAGGGATCACATCAGTTGCCCTGCTAGACAGGGGACCAGGGAAGTTAATATTCTGGGAAGAAATAGCCAGGGAATTGTTATGGCTAGGCTTCTATAGGCCCTAGGGCCGATAGCCTAGTACCAACCTATGAAACTGAAGTGATTTGTATATGCAGTGACTACGGCAGTTAGAATATCTGGCAAGATGTCAAGAGTACTACAAGTGTGCAACCAAAAAGTCAGTCTTTATGTTTCCTGAATCATCAAATGCAGTGCATATGAATGTACTACACGAATAGTATAGAAACCATGTTACTGAATATTCTCAATGTCAGTTTCGTCTTCAATGAATATGCAACAAATAACTGCAAAATAATGCCCATTTTGTTAATATCTGGTACCTTCATTTATTTATTTATTTATTTTATTTTACATTTGTTGGCCAGGATAGTCCGTCTGTACATAAAATGACGTATTCCATCTTTTCACTGCATCTCATCAGAAACAATGCATGTTTTATACTGTGCATTAACCATAAACTTTTTTTCTTCTTCACAGTACCGCAGTCTGCATATTATACCAGGTAAATATTTACCTGGGTAACTCTGGTTTCAAATCCCTGACAACACATATGGTCTTGTGTAAGTCACTTGTATAATCACACACCTAAAGTAATCACATGAATAATACTATCATTGTTACTCACTACGATGTAATGCATTAGTATATAAACTTTTTAAGTTCTTTGAGAAAAAATTATTTCATACCTCTCAACTGTACAGATTTTCACAAAATGTCCAGATTGTTGCCTCATATTTTTGGTCTATTCCTCATAAAATTTGTGATTTTCTGGCAAATCACTGGGATGATCTGAGGATAGAAGTCACTAAATAATTACATACACGTGAGTTTCTGAATTCAAATCCTTCAGAAAATGCATGCTAACAAGACCCAGTTATTTTAGCAACGTTCTAAGTTTATAAGAGCAATATTTGAAATCTGTCCCTATTTTTGGGCCATTGTCTGCCCATTCTGTCAGTCTTTGATACACACACACACACACACACACACACACACACACACACACACACACACATATATTTCTTTGTCAAAATTGCATTGTTTCGTAAAAGAAAAGTAGAGGATCACTTATGCAAAAGTGCACTTTCATGAATATCGGTTCAACGAACCGATAAACACAAAAAGGAAACACAAAAGACAGTGTTTTGCACTTGCCCCCCTGCACCCCCACACCCTCGCTACTTAAATATACTAACTCCAAGCTCGCACTACAGTGGGGAAACAAGTAAATTCCTTTTTCCCAACTGTAGTCTGCTTTGGCACCACAGTGTTTCCTGTTTCCTTTCTTATCTTGTACTGGTGGGCTCAGCCCTGCTCCGTTCACCCTTGCTAATGCTCGGGCTCTCTCCACTCCCCTGCCCTGCCCCTAATTCCCACTCGTCCCCACTACCTCCACATTTATAGTAATCCCAACCACACCCACACCTCAACCTCACATCACCTCTACCAATCACAGCTCCTCAAGTCATATCACATTACACCATACCCACTTGCTCCACCACACAATACTCCCAACCACTCACATTCCTTCACAGCATTATTACATCACGCCACACTACTTACCCATCCACATATACTACAACCCTATAATTCCTATCCACACCTCCATCTTGAACCAACTTAAACTTTATAACCATGACTATCACATAACTAAGTCTAGTCTGTCTTCTCATAATTCTTTATAACTCCACAAGTTATCACACTAGCAATATCCCTAAACATAGTAGCACAACACTATATTATGCACTCTCATATACAGACACCGCACATTACAATAATATCTGCCCACAATTAAGAACTACATAACTGACCAATTCAAAACTAAACACATATGCTCTCATTCCTTCTCCAAAAAAACACAGTAGTTTCTCACACTCATCACCAAATTCAAACATCTGTATCCCCGTTTTAATACCATGTTCACCGTAAGTGGGGACATCCACCCCAATCCAGGCCCAAATCCATCCTGTCCAACACAAACTTCTCCAACCCAATTATCAGAACATACTACCCCCACTATCTTCATCCCTGGGCAAATCAACAACAGCAGCAAAACCAACCATCTCTTAATGCTAAATATTAATATTAGAAGTGTCAGAAATAAAATACCTGAACTCCAGCCCACAATAGCACACTACTCCCCAGACATTGTTGCTTTAACAGAAACCTGGCTAAATAAAAACATAACTAACTCAGAAGTTCTCCCTACCGGCTACAATATCATTAGTCAAGACAGACCACTTCGTAAAGGGGGGGGGGACTGCCTTACTGTATAAGTCCAACTTAACTTTACGTCAAATACCAAACTCCTACCCCTCCCCCAATAGTTGGGACATACTTATCTCACAACTTCAACTTTAACCTAAAAAGATCATCACCATGATTGTGATCTATATTCCACCTGGTAATACACCTGCTAGCCTTGAAGACTTCTTAATGTGGTGTTCTTCCACATACTCACAAGAAACCCTTATTCTGGGAGATTTCAACCTAGATTGGTTCACCTGTATATCAGAACCACCAAGTAATCTAATATATGCCCATGGCTACCAGCAGTTAATCCAAATTCCAACTAGATGTGATAAAACATCTAAAAGGGAATCCATCCTTGACTGGGTCTTAACTAACAACCCCACATTGTACCCCCACACAGGCAGTCTCCCAGATACCTTAAGTGACCACAGCATAACATATCTTATACATAGTAGAACAAGCCTATGCAAAAACACTAACTATAAATCCGCTAGAAACACAAAAAATTTCTCTCCTAAGGTCCTCAATACTCTACTCTATAACTGTGACTGGACACCCTAAAAACCCTCCCACTTGACTAGGCTGTAGCATATTTCAACAAAACATTTCTACAACACCTAGACACTGTCACTCCAGTGTGCAAAATCAAGGTTAGAACCTCTACAAACCCCTGGCTCAGTAAAGAAACTAAACAAATCCTCAAGTCCAGAGACAATGCCTGGCTTTGCTATCAAAAAAACAAAGAAATACAAAGCCTAACTAGGTACCAAGAACTGCGCAACCATGCAAAAAATGCATTAGGCTGGACAAAAATCCTACTGCATGACATTACGACTAAATACCAACACAACCCCCTAAAATTTTGGAAAAATGTAAACCAGCTACTAAAATCTACCCAAAAGGCTACCCCCAAATCAACAACCTCTGACACTAAAATTCCCATTGAAACACAATTCAACTCCCACTTTGTGAACTCAATTCTTTCCTTAGTATCACAGGACAGTTCCAACCTCACTATCCCCCCAAAAAATAATACTAATACAAGCTTTATCCTCAAAAGAGTCTCCACCACTTCAATCAAAAGCATGCTCTTCAAACTAAAAACCTCATCAACAGCAGCCAACCTACTCCCCAGCTATTTCTTGAAGCTCACAGCAGATGCTATTGCTATCCCAATCACCACTCTCATAAACAGATCAATTGTTGAAAACTATGTGCTCAAACTCTGGAAAATATCCTATGTTGCACCCATACATAAAGGTGGGTCCTCCACTGAACTTAATAACTGTAGACCCATTGCTATACTCTCCCCCCTGGCCAGAATCCTAGAAAAATGCATCCCTACACAGGTGCTAAAATATCTCATAGACAACAACATCCTGTCACCTACTCAACATGGTTTCAGACCTGCCCATAGTACCACTATAGCCCTCCTCTGCTTCACAGACACAATAAACAGTCTCAAAAATGAAGGCCTGCAGGTGTCAACTCTTTTTTTTTTTTGGATATGTCCAAAGCATTTGACACAGTCTCACTCCAAATCCTTATAAACAAACTAAACCAATATCACCTAACAAATTCCACTCTTACCTGGTTCCAAAGCTACTTAACTGACATGTACCAGGCTGTGAAATGGGACATTTCTCTCTCCTCAGCTGCCCATAACTATAGGAGTCCCACAGGGTTCTATCTTAGGACCACTACTGTTCACAATCTTCACAAATGACCTCCATACCTCTACACAGCATGCACATAGCATTCAGTATGCAGGCAATACTACCTTAATCTGTGCTGCATAAAATATTCCCACCCTTCTGCAAACAACTCAACTAGCATTCTCTGACATTGTAAACTACCTTACCAAAGCCCAATTTATCCTTAATCCAAACAGCTTATGATTATAACCAGTTCTAACAAAACACTGATAACAGTCAATTCACTATCTACTCCACAAATGCTACTCCAATCGCTCCAGTGGCACCGGCTAAGCTATTGGGAATAACCACAGACTCCCACCTAAAATTTGAAAGTCATCTCAACTTAACTATTAAAAAAGTACATGCCAAACTGGGATCACTCTACCGTATCAAACCATTTCTTACCAACAACACAAGATCAGCCATTGCTCACTCCCAGCTTCTATCCACCCTACTCTATGCATCTCTCTCTGACTAATCTCAACAAAACTAAACTAAGCAAAATGGAAGCCAGCTATAACAGAGTTGCTTGCTTTGCTGCAAACTGCTCATATAGAACTCATCACTGTACTGCTTTGAGCCAGCTCCACTGGCTTGAACTGCCCAACCTCCTAACCTACAATCAGCTCTGCCTCTGTCACTCTATTACCTCCCCAATAAGTATCCTGCCCTCAAAAACCTATACAACATCACTCAGCCAAAAGGCCTCTTAGATCATCAAGCAAACTACTACTAGAAGTCACCAACAGCTATAATAGCTTTGGAGGCACACTATATAGTAGTTCAGTGGCTAAAAATGGAACTCTCTCCCCACTAGCATACAAAACACATCATCCATAGCCTCCTTTAAAGACCTCATTAGGCAACATCTCAAAGCAAAGTTGGCAGTGCAATGACTGCTCCCAAGGCTAGTGAAAGCAGATAAGGTACATATACTAATGCAATATACCACAAGTAAAACGAAGCACCAAAACAGATAAAAAGACCACCAGGCGAAAAATCCACACAATTATTTTATTTCTCTGACGTCTCAGCCAAATCCAGCTGCCTATATACCTATATCAATTAATCAATAAAACAATTATTCAGTTCATTAAACATCTCCAATTAATTTCTGCATTTAACCCTTTAGGGAACATAGTATCATATTTTAAAATATAAATAGATTCTTTCAACAATAATTATTTTTTCAAAAATTCATCTCCATTGGTGTAAACATTTATTTTTTCTAAAATGGACCCTTTTAAGCCCTCACTACTTCTTCCATGTATTTGATTAAAGTGCATCACTACAGAGTTTTCTTTTTTTATATTTTGTATGTCTCTCAGGTGTTCCAACAATCTGACTTTGAATGCCCTTTTGTTTTGTCCTATATAAAACGAGGACAACTCAAGGCATAAATTATGCCTTCTGTATTGCAGCTAAAACAACCTTTAGCTTGAAATTTCATCCCATTAATTTTACTAAAACTTTGTATAATGTATTTACAAGCTTTTCACCTACCACAACTACTTGTTCCATAATTCATCAAACTTTTATTTATTTTTACCATAGGAAAAGTACATATAGTTCTTGCTAAAAAATATTTCAGATTTCTCCCTCTTCTATATGAAATAACAGGTGTCCCTTTAATATTTTCACTAATCTCCTTAAACTGTGTAATATAACCCCAATAAAAGTGTAACAATTTCACCAATACTGGGCTAAAACTACTATAAGTAGTAGTGAAATACATAGTTTCTCTTTCATCTAAAGGCCTATCTCTTCGCCTATAGCCTATTTTTTATTCCTATTTTTCTTATTAATCTTTTCCCAGCTCTTATTTAGTATCTCAGTACTAAAACCCCTCTTTCTGAACATTTCCATACTTCTACTCATTCCTTCATCCAAATCTGCTTCATTATTACAAAGCCTAGACAGCCTATTAAATCCACCCATAGGTACAGCTTCAACTGTATGGGGAGGGTGACAACTATGGGACATAAAATAAAACACACCATTTTGAAACTTTCTATGAACCAAAGTTCGAAGACATTCACCAATACTATCTAATACTACATCTAAAAAAGGAATAATTTTTCCCACCTTAAGATCATCAAATTGCAGTTTAAATCTATTATTCTGAATTTCCTGAATAAAACTAGTTATCTCTTTTTCACCACTCTCACATAGAAAAATTAAATCATCAAAGTATCTGAAATATTTTACTACATAGTTTAGAAAAAATTGTGATCTATAGATACATTCAGATTCAAAGAGACCCATACTTAAATTGGCATAGGTGGGGGCAAACAATGCCCCCATGGCAGTTCCTTCTTTTTGTCTATATAACTTTCCACAAAATTCAAAAAAATTGTTTTGTAGGCAAAAATCCAGCAATTCAATTATATATTCTGTAACTGGACATTCACCTAAAAACATCTTACTGCCTCTAGACCAAAACTATGACTAATATTTGTGTACAGGCTCTTAACAGCTATAGATATCCAAAACATATTTTCATTCCATTGCACACATCTAATTTTCTCAAAAAAATCAAATACATCTTTGACATAACCTGATAAAAGTTGGACTTTAGGAAGCAAAAAATAATGAAGAAATTGCCCTATTTTACTTAGAAAATATTCTCTGCCTGAGAGTATAGGACGCCCTGGGGGGTTGTAAATACATTTATGAACTTTAGGAAGACAGTAGAAGTGAGCCATTTTACATCCCTTTATAGCAAAACTCTTACTAATGTCTTCCAAGTAAAATACCCCCGTCTGTATCCTTTTCTAAGTAATTTATTATATTCACCTAGGGCTATAAGATACATACCATTTTCAACATTTTCATAAATATTGTCATTCAAATGTTCATTACACATTTTAAAATATTGACTACTACTTAAAATAACCAACGCATTGCCCTTATCGGCAGGTTTAAATACAATATAATTTCTAGTACTTAAATTGTTTAACATTTTCCATTCTTCTTTTGTCAGATTATAGCTATCCATTTTAAATTCAATAAAACATTTTTCCATTGCGTAACTGGACATAGAATAAAAATGCTGTATACCTTCATGTGCAAAGGGCGGAATAAAAGAGCTTGTAAGCTTGATTCTACTAGTATCCAATAACATATATGCATTAATATCACATTCACTTGATTCACAGGAATAAAAACTGTCTTCAGATAGAGAAACATCACAACTTTCATCAATATGCATTCTAATACATTCTTCATTATCCCTAATTCCAAAAGAATGCTTTAAGCTTCAGTTTTCTAACTAAATTAAAAATATCTACTTTCAGTTCATATAACCTTGGTTTAACTGTTGGTACAAATTTCAAACCACAATTTAAAATAGCATACTCTACATTATTTAGGCAGCATCCTGACAAATTAATAAGATAAGAGTCCACATTACTAGTATATGGACCTTTACCATTTACCTCTTTTTCATTGGTGTTGTTGCTGGCACATATCTCCATTGTGATTATATGCTGGTTCTCTCTGCTGTTTCTTTCCGGCTTGGTCTTCTCTCCCTGCATTTGAATCCCTCCGAAATGTCTGCTGAAAGTGTTCTTCTTGTTGCGCTTTCGGTAAAATGGGGAATTCATAATTATCCTCTCCTTCCCCAAAAGAACTAAAGCCTTCAGAAGCTGAAAAAGAATTATTGGCACGCCGTCCATTATCATATCCTCCTTCCCCAAACTTCACATGACCTAATTTCCAACTGGACTGTGCTTGAAATGCTTTGTTGTTATCATAGTCACGGAGGTCTCTGAGAAACTTTCCTTTCTTTCAGTCTACGATTTCATTTTCATATACTTTTAATTTGTTATTCATGTCCACCAACAATTTCTCCAGATGTTCTAAATTAAGACTGGAGATAATGGAAGCACATGTAGTGTGAATTTTCTCTTTTAACTCACACTGTTTCACCCTGTCCCTTTCGATGAGTATTTTAATCCATTCCACCATGCACTTATGTGCCACTGACACCCACCATTGATGGAAAAGCTTGTTCTGTTCATTCTGTAGATCAAAGGGGATAGATGGCTTTCTATATGCCCTTAAACCACGGGGTGTTATGTCAAGTTCAATATACCTTTGTAAGCTCTGTATATTAAGAAACATTGAGGTTTCTTTATGCATTAACTGTTCTAACTCTTCACACAGCTTTTTACTCTCACCTGAGAGGGAAGAAGTCACTCTCCGACCAACTGTAGCAAATGGATTGTGACAACGTTTGTTACGGTCTGCTTCCCATTTATCCCAGTTCTTAGTTGCCATATCTTTAAACGAAACATTCGGATTATTGGAAACATTACCCTGTTGGTTGCGCCGTTCTTCTATAAACAGAAAGTAACTATCCAACGGACCTTGTATCCCATCTCCATTAGTATTGCAAAAAACACGAGGCAGATCTATGTTAGGATCACTCGCCATGAAGAAAACACCACTGCAATATACACAAGTAAAACGAAGCACCAAAACAGAAAAAAAGACCACCACATCTCAAGCAAAGTTGGCAGTGCAATGACTGCTCCCCAGGCTAGTGAAAGCAAGATAAGGTACATATACTAAGCCTAGAGTACTTGATAACAGTTTTCACTCTTACTTACAAACACTGGCTAGTGTACAATGCATGTACTGTACCTATGTACTATGTATGTATTCTACCTATGTTCCAAATTTCAGCTGTACACCACAAATCTAATAATTACCTTTATTTTTAAATCAATGTTTTCTTGTTTCTTCTCTCCACTGTAACGGTCGATGTGCTGCATACCACTGTAAAAACATTTCTATTGTAATTTGTATGTATACTGATCATGTCTAAATATTTAAATGTATCTGTAATTATTTTTCTGTGTGGAGCTTTTCTTCCCGGGCCTTTGCTGAAAAAGGGCCTTTTCAGCTCAGTCAGATACTCCCGGTTAACAAATGTAAAATAAATAAAATAAAAAAATAAATAATCAGTTCGTAGAACTGATTTTCACAAAAGTGCACTTTCGTTTAAGTGCACTTTCGCGTAAGTGGTCCGGTCCTCTACTTTTCTTTTTTGAAGTGTGTGTGTGTGTGTGTGTGTGTGTGTGTGTGTGTGTGTGTGCGTGCGCGCGTGTGACAGAGAACCATGGCCCATGTCATGTAAAGCCTCATGTTTAAACTCATACGCTCTGTTATAATCTGGAACAATAATGTTACATATTCATCATCTTTCAAATATAATAAAATACACATTTTACTTTTTCTTACATTCACAATTAATACTACACTTAGATATGCACAGAAATACAATTTCCTATAACTGCCTGTTATTGAGTGGTGTAAATTGAGCAGTTAAATCTGTTAGAAAACTGTCTTCTTAGTCTTTGCATGAATAATAAATCTGTCATTAAAACATTTTTGCATTAGTGAAATCTATGTAACAGTTTTGAAATCCAATGAGTAGCTGCCAACACATTTTAATTACATGAAGGCAGTGTCTACTCTATATCAGCTTGTTTCATTTGTAAGACCTCTGTGTCAGTGTACATCACATTTAAAATTATTATTAGTCCAAAAAATGTGCCTTGTTAGTCTTCAAGGCAATTATCTGTGGAAATAAGAACTAAATATTCATTGCCCAAATACTCCCCCTCGTTCATTTTAATTTGAAAGAGAAAGAATAATAATTGCCTTATTTCCTCTTTGTGAACATTTCCTAAGTCAGACCAAATGTCTGTTTAGCAACAAGCATCTCTTATCTTAAACTTTGGAAGCAGCACGTTGCCAAGTCATTGTATTAATGTTTATTTTAGCTGTTAGCAGCTACAGTCTAAAACATCTGTTGCTCATTAAGATAGTGTACAACATATATTTGTCTAAGATCACATGTTTTGTACTGATGATTGCATTAAAGCAATAAAGAAAACACAGTTTTCAGTTACTTCCATATATTCACACTTGTCTGCTGTAATTACAGTGAAGCTAGAAAGCTGTAAACTCCGACTTGTTAATGCCCAATGTCTCACAGTAAAAATCATAGCAGGTGATCTCAGTTATCTGATATATATATATATATATATATATATATATATACATATATTATATATATATATACATATATATTATATATATATATATACATATATATATATATATATATATATATATATATATATATATATATATATATACTGCCATCTCAAACTTTCTGTAGGCAGCATAAATGTATCTTAACCAGCAGATGGTATTGTTCTTACTCTTGTAAAGCTAAACGACATCATGGATTCTTAGAATGGTTCTGAAAATTCAGTGTGACACTGCAGAAATTCAAACTATATTTTATTCAGAAGTTGTGACTTTTAGCATACACTTTATGAAAAACAAAGAAATGTGACAATTATAGAACACCCTTTTATACCTTTTTGTCTCATTTCATTTCATTTCTTTATGTAAGTTCTTTGCATCTAAGCAATTAAAATGTAAACCTATCAAAAGAGGGAGGCACTTTAAAGTCACATTTAGCAACTGTTCTCACCTACTATATAATGATATGGAGAAATCTTCCGTCCCCAGTTTTTTCAAGTACAGTTCATTCTCACGATCACTGTTCCCTTGATAAGCTTGTAAGTGGACTTTTATTTATGACATATTTCACTTCAGTTGTCCACTATTAAAGTTTCTAATGAAGACAGAAAACAGCATAACTTGCTCATTAATTTCCAGACATAAATCATTTGCCTTTTGGTACACATTGCTGATCTATCAGCTATGATGCTGTTGGTAAACAAGAGGTTATGCCACTGCACATCAGCATACCTCTCAATCTATTAGCACAAGAAATCCGGACAACATCATAAATAATGGGGACAATTTTTATATGTTGCTCTTATAAACTTAGAAAGTTGATACCACAAAAGGTTTTGCATTAGCATGAATTAGCATGGGTATGAAGAAGTCTAAAACACAAATGTCTGTTATTATGTTCTAACTTCAATCCTCTACGGTTTGCCAAAAAGAAAAAATGTAAAGAACAGACCAAAAATATGAGGCAACAATCTGGACATTCTGGAGAAATCTGTAGAGTTGAGAGGTACGTGCATCTGTACTCTATCCTTAAAATTGTGTTAGACACCTTAACAATTAATAACTTAATATGTTCCAAGGTTTCTGGTAGTTACTTTCTATATTACTGCATATTTGCCATTAATCTTAGCGAGCCCTGTCATGCAGTAAGAGAGGAAATAACTTGCAATCTGAGCCTCATGTTCCTGTAAGAATACTTGGTACATCATTGTATATTTTTCTTAAAGAATCCTGTCAAGCAGTTAGACAGTTAATATATTTAATATATCTGCTAGAAAGACTATTGTCACTCGCATTGACAAGCTTTAGCAGACTTCAGAATGCTTAGAAATGTGCATGGAACATCCTTTGAAATTCACTTTCGTCAGTTCAGTGCCCACTGTAATGATTCCTCAGCTTTTCACAACATCTGAGATTACTGTTGACTCTACACATTCTTTGAAATTAAGAATTAATTTTGTGCTTTGGAATTTTCAGTTCCTTTAGTCTTCTGCAACACCCTGCTGTCTGAATTGTCATAGTTTTTCTTGAGCTTTCCAGCTAATGCAGCCATATTCCCCCTGCAAAACAAGTCCTCATTGTAATATGCACCAAAATAAAAAGTTCTGGGCAAGTCTTCATTGATAAATGTATCTGATATTTACTTAGTTAATCATAGCTATTGCAGGAAAAGAAAGAACTATTTCTCCCTGGTGTTTGTCTTCTCTTCTATATCTTATAAACCTAAAAGGACAAGATTAGCTCTTGTTTGGGACTCTTACCCAATACCTCCAGCATTCCATGCTGGTACCACTGCCTCTACACTAACAAGAGCCCCTAGGCAATTAGGTGTTGAATTTTCCCTTAAAAGTCTTTTTCCTTCAACCAGGAAGGCCCTAGTATGGTGATAAGGTCAAATTACCCTGACACAGACATATATACAGGTAGAGTGAAAGCCTTCTGAATAGGCACTGCCTTTAAATCTTGTAAACATTTACATTGTGTAAAAAGTTCAAAATGATGGAGGACTTAGGTTCAACTCCCAGACAAAAGTCCTCCATTTTAGATTGATGACAAGAATGCTCCTGTACATGTCCTCCCCATGAAACAATTATTTATTTATTTCACATTTGTTAACCAGGTTAGTCCAACTGAGCACAAGCCCATTTTCAGTGGAGACCCGAGGAGAAAGGCTCCAACAATAATTTTTATATACATAATGACACAAATTAGGAAATTAATTAAAAAATATAGCATAATTGTAAACATAAAACAAATATCATAGGAAAAATGTAGAAAATACATATGATGAGAACAAGTACAAAGAGGGGTAGGGAATTTGCAGTCAGGAAAATTTTTGAGATTAAATAAATTTGGCCAAGGCAAAGAAAGATCAGGTATATAATATCCCCTTTACAGTACTACTTGCAAAGCTATTTGGCAACAGCCAAGTGCATGAGTATGGTGCAATTGCTGCAGACTGGACCATCATGCTGTGAGCCATATCCCATGCATTCCCACCCTGCCCTCCTCCAGCACTTAAGCTTAAACTCAGGTCACCTAGATCACGCTCATGACAGCATCCCTCTATACCAAGGAGCTGAAGACATCTAACAATCTTTAGAATTACGTTCTAAAATGCATTGTTATTTGTTGCACTATCAGTGACAATTACATGTCACATGCTCCTTCTCACCGAAAAACAGTTCTGAAAGATGTCCTTGTCATATGTATTCCAGGATCATTTGTAAAGGTTCAGACATGTGAAGACAAGATAATATATATATAAGCTGGTGTGTCATGACACTTTTGTCATGAACACCACTATGCGTCATGAACAGGTAGAATCAGGGTGTATTATATGATGTACCATCATTTACATCTTACACTGTGTTATATATATATGCACATAATGTGCTCCTTCCATATTTGCAGAAGTGTTTCCACATTGCAGGCCTAGAATGAGAGATACATCCTAGATATGTACATTAAATTATTCTGTATTACAACACGTCTGAACAAATACAGTACTCACAATGTGCAGAATCTATTTCACTATAAACAAGGCCAAAAGGGGCACATCATCCTGTGAAAACCTGTAGAAGTAGCTATAAATATATCACATACTTATAATGAAACGTAAAAAGAAGTCGAGCCTTTCATATGAGCAGTGTTACCTTAATTTAAAATAGTGTACGCCACATATGACTAAAACATGAATTTATATCTAAACACAATGTATGCAAATAATTATATACAAGCTGCTCTACAAAGGTATATTAGCTCATGGATGCACGCACACAGTAGAACAGTGCTAACTAATAACAATATATTCCATGAAAACACATATAAATGTACAACTGTTTTGGAAGCAAATGCAACACCATGACAAATGATGCACTACAAGGTCAATGTGCATCATCTATGTTCATGCAGCACTATGGGAACCAAGTGAAGCACTATGGGAACCACCTAGGTACCCACTCTACTCCAACAATAAACCAATGGACTAAAGAACACCTTGCATACTCAACACAATCCTGCAATAAACTCGTGGAATGGCCTACCAACTTTGATGCTGTTGATGTACCATGGGAAGCCTTTTATTTTACTTATTTTACTTATCATTTTTTAGGTGATTAGGTGAATCAGTCTAAGGACCCTTTACACCCATAACTCAGGTCAAAAAGTCAAGGAATATAGGCAATTACATTCAAAGTAACAATTAAATAACATGCAGCGTATGGACACATATAAGTAGTTTTATGTGCAACAGATGAGGTAGCAATTCCACTTGTCTAAATACAGCACACACACACTTTTACAGGAAAAACAACAAAACAACATTCTGGCATCACAAATTACTTATAAAACTGTGTACTTACATGGCATCATAGTATACATAATAAATGAATGTGTAATAGATTAGGTAGCAATACTGTTGACTAAATATAGCAAAATTAAAACTTTTTTTCAGTAAACTGGCAAAATAGCGTTGTGGGATCCCAAGTTAAGTATATACAGAATTGTAATTCCATACTGTGGCACAATTTTCACAGACACAAGACAACCTCTTGGAAGAACATTTTCAGAAAAGTTCATCATGTCCTGTAGTATATGAAATTACAGAAGCACACAGTGAAATGTGCAAAAAAATTAACCTGGTCAAATGAACAGGTTAACCCATAACACCTGTTTTATGCATTGTATACTCCAGATCCTACTTAAGTCGCGGTGGTGCAGCGGTAGCATTGTCGCCTCACAGCAAGAGGTTCTCCCATTCGATTCTCGGCTGGAGCGCCTTCTGTGTGGAGTCTGCATGTCCTCCCCGCGGTCGAGTGGCATTCGAAAGACATGTGTGAATGGGCGTGTCTTCGTTGAAGGCTGGGCATTGGGCTGGCACCTCGGCACTGTAAAAATCTACTGCCAATCATTAGCGGACCGAAGTTCTGCTGTGGCAACCCTTAACCGGGAAAAGCCAAAAGAAGAAGATACTCCAGATCCTACTTATTTTTGAACCTCTTGTAAATGTGTGTGCATATATTTATGTTTAACATCTACTTTATGTTATTATATTGCATAATTTAGTTATACCTTTAATCTTACTTTGCTGCTTTTCCTATGTATGTAACCGGGTCTATATTACAAGATCCAATGTTTAGGTGATCGAACACCTAAACATTGAACATTGTAAACATTGAACTTGTAATATTGAAAGCAAAAAACGGCGAATGGCCAATTTAACGCAGGGAAAGATTTCCCTTGGTCCTTCGCCAGAATTTGCCATTTTGTCTACTGTAGACCGATCTTGGAATTGGCATATTTAGTTGGGGGGTGGGGGGCACAGCCTCCCACATCGGGGGATGTGGGGGGTAAAGCCCCCCACTTAGTTTGGGTGTAAACTTATTTTATTATTTTAGTGGCCAACAGACGTCTTTCCCTGGGATGTTCAATGTTTTTAGGTTCAATATTACAAGTTCGCTGTTTAGTGTTCGATCACCTAAACATTCGATCTTGTAATATAGACCCAGTGTAACCCAGGCTGAGCTTGCAAATGGTATTATTTGATCAGTGCTCTACTCCGGTAAACAAAATAAAATTAAATTAAATAAAGATTCAACAACACTCACAGATTAACTTTTTATAATTTCAATAATATGAACACTGGTTAACCTAGAAATACAACAATCAAGCAGCATGAGAACATAAATTACAAAAGGTACTGAAGTAAATAACAAATTCCCAGAAACAGGCTATGCTGTATTAGGCATTATCAGTAATATCAATTATATCTTTACTCCTTCCCACCCCTTCTCCTGTGAATTCCTCATCCCTGTACTTATACAAATTAGCCAATGTACTTCTACAAGTCATTAGAGAAGCAAGTGCAGACGAGGTGGAATGGATGGAAAAAATAGATGGAGAAGTTAATTACACTTATCAACCCATGTCTCTAAAGCAGTTACATTTATTTACATTAAGTGAGCCTTC
Organism: Protopterus annectens; assembly: GCF_019279795.1. Taxonomy (NCBI): domain Eukaryota; kingdom Metazoa; phylum Chordata; order Ceratodontiformes; family Protopteridae; genus Protopterus; species Protopterus annectens. The sequence continues at coordinate 1,020,331,287 of NC_056732.1, read as the reverse complement.
ATTGCATTCTTGAACTTTTGAACTTGTTCAATTTTTCTTAATTTTTTACTGTAATATTATTCCAGTTTGCTGCAGCAAGCTTTGAAAATGTTTTTCCCCAGGTTGTTAAGTGTGAAAGGTAGTTTAAATAATCATATGCCACCTTGATTCCTAATAGAATAACTCTGCTTCCTGAAACACGACTTATTTAGAAGAGAGGGACAGCATCTTTCATTCAGAATTTTATCTAAGACTGAGAAGTCACATATTTTGTAAGAGCATTTAAATTGATTTAGCAGTCTATTAACCTGGGAGTCGGTAAAAAGTGTTAGAGAGGTTTGGATCTAAAACACTGCCTACATGTTTTTGTTTAGTGGTCCAAGGTATGTTAGTTCATCTCAAGTCAACTTTTTGGGTATCCCTTATCTTTTTTTGGTATTACAGATAACACCATGGTTGCTTTCAGGGGATTAACAGAAAAGCGATTTTTAAAAATCCAATCCATATTATTTTGAAATCATCCTATTCTGCTTTAGTGAGTCTGCACACACCCACCTTTTATGAAAAGCAACATCTATTTCATCGTTCACATCAAAAGGGGTTGCAGGATCCTTATATGCCCTTAAACCATGGGGGGGCAGTGATATCAAGCTGCACATATTTACTCAAACTATGTAAGTTAAGGAACACAGAAGTTTCCTTAATGAGCAATTTCTCTAAGGAATCACACAGTACCTTAGTTTCAGGATTCAAAGATGCATCAAATCTTCTGCCCACATTAGAGAAAGGATTTGGAAGACAATGGCTGCGAACAGATTCCCACTTGTGCCACATATTAGATACCTCTTCAGGTCCACCACCGGATCCAATAACAGCCTCTGAAGTTTGAACATGGCCATTCATTTGCCTCAAATAACTGTCCATAGGACGTTGCTGCAAATCCGGTTGGTTTCCACGAAAAACCCTTATATACAGAAACAACTTGATTATCTGCCATGTATAGTTAAGTTTTGCTTCCTTTTTCAAGGAATACGCCTTCTGAGAGAGAGTGGTCAGGGGTAAATCTACTATCCCTGGTAAGAGGTCCCTTTTCCTGGACAACTCCTCTACCTAACGTGCTTCATTCTCCCATAACTGTAAAATACAGTAACAGCCCCTGAGGACAAGTATAATCCTCGGTCCATAATGGTCATTATGGCTACACCAGACGGAGCCAGGCAATAGAGACATACTCTGTACAACTGTCTTTGGCCAAGACAGAGTCACTAACCCTAGACTGAGGCAATCATTTTACTTATTTTTCCTTTTGAGTACAAGCAGAGTAGCGGAACTAGGACAAGGAATATTATACATGCTGTAGCTACAGAAGAAACCAGATTGCCAGTACAGTAAGCTCACTAATATTGGTAGAAGGTGAATATTCACTAGTAAGCACATCAGCACACTCCCCTTTCCCAAAGACCAAAAAAAGTCTCCAAACCAGTAAACACAAGAATTACACTGAAAATTGTGTCACTGGACCTTAAACGTTTAGTCATAAATATCAGAGAACATTTACTATCTTAGAAATGTAAAAACATTCTAATTGCATTAAAAACAGTAACATATAAGAAACATGCTCATTCGGACTGTAAAAGCACAACAAAAAACACTTTTTTTTCATAAAAATCATAGTTTTCTACACAAAATTGTAAAATAAGCCAAATAAACAGAGCAGAAGCAGGTAAGAAACAACCCTGTCAAAAGCTGGTATTCTTAAGGTAGAATATAGTTTTTCTTTTTTAAAATGTTAATGTAGAACAGAAAAATATCACAAATATTCAATAAAAATATTTATGAGAGGAATGGGGCTCCAAATTGGGTCTTATCTGTTAGGTAAAAAGCTTTAGACTGACTGCTGTGCCTCTACAGCCATACAGAGATGCTTCTTCTCGAAGTGGCAGTCAATTCTAAAGATTTACCTCACTCTGGTTGTGGATATATTTCCCTTCAAAAAGGGTGCAGCTTATCAGCAGCCACACTAAGTGGGAGGTAGGGGAGTTAGAGATTTAGTAAGCTGCCCGGGTACTACGTCATTGGCAGGACACTATCTCTAAGCTAGTATGGCAGGGAGAATGAAGAACACATTTCCTCTATTTGACTATATTAATAGGCTTCTTCTTTCCTTCTGACCATGCAGTATCTTTATTTGTTATAAGCTGTTTAACCTTACTTGTAAGTCAAGGGGTATAGCTTTTCCTCTATTGGGAAAAGTAGACTGTAGGAAGCTGAAAGTGCTTTTGAGTATCTGGGGAGCTGGTATAATGGTTTACCTCACAGACATAAGGTGCATGGTTTGAATCTCACTTTTAAGGGAAATTGGCTAAGCTTAAAATGTTCCAAAAGGGCAGTTCACCAAATACTTACCTACAAATCTACAAAAAAGAACTCGAATTTACATTTTGAAGTTCTATAGTCAGAATATCTACTGTAGAATCACGGATTGTTCTAGAAAACATTAACTTGTACATTGACTTTTTAGTTCTAAAAGACCACGTGGAGAGAACCAAATAATGGTCATTAACTGCATATGTTAGCACAACTAACTGCAATTAACACTACCTGTAGTTTTTGTAATTTGTCAGGTATATCAGTTCACAAGCATATCAACTGTATACCGTTATTTGTAACATAGCGCAGTCTGGTTCCTTCTGTGTTCCTCGGAGTGAAATTATGAGATGTTATTATGCTGTATAACTAACATTTGTGGGGATCCAGCCAGTCAAGGTTTAGATCACCTACTATTATAAGCTTGTGGTGCCCAGTATACTCCATGGTCTTATTTCAAATTATTTCAATCACAGAAAGAGAGAAGGGGGGAGTATGAAAATGAATGCTACTGCTACATGTATTTTTGCATGGCCCGAAGAATAATTTCTACTAAGTGCCAGTTAGATTCATCATTGAGATGGGCATCTAGCTATTAACACTAGTAACAAATAAGAATCATTCTGAATTATAAAAGTGTCTCCCCAACTCCCACCTTGGCATATACTAGGCCTGTTGTCAGTAAATAGTGGCTAACTGTAAGTGAAATTAGGCAGTTCCCAATATGAATCTTAAAACCATGTTTTTGTGAATATGATTTGCTTGTAGCAGTATAATGCGGGTCACACCTCTATCTGGGACTATTTATTGTTGATACTATGTGTCTTGTATACTAATGAAAGATTTTTTGCAGTGATGGGTTATACAAAGTTATCATGGCTGGCCCTAGACTGAGCTGAATGTCTCTAGTCTGTATCAGTATCAAGATCGCCAATACTAAGATTTGCAGATCCCTTTTTATTATGATATTCCAAAGACATGCAATAGGTGGATTGGTCACTCTAAATTGGCCCTAGATGTGAGTGTGTGTGCAACTGTGAGGTGTAGAAGAACAACTGCGGCAGGGCTACTCACCTGGCGGTGTGAACCTTGGCTCTAAATGGTTGTCATTATTGAAGGGGCACCCTGACTCCATGTTCAAAAATGAGAAAAAGGGGTTATAGATGGATGGATTCAATGCACTAATATAGTCCTACCATCATAAGGTATGTACATTTTGTTACAGTGCATCCAGTATGGACATGCCTAACCCACCAAACAGGCATACTCACCTTTCTATACACATTTTCTTAGATTAGCTAGGTTCATAGGTTCATAGGTGTGTTTAGCAAGAAAGAGGTAGGTCTCACCACGATGTTGTAGAAAATAAAACTCCGTATCTCTTTTCAATAGAAGCAAAAGTATAACTTTATTCCATAAACAACAAGGATAAGCGCTTTCGCGTAGATTAGTACTACGCTTCATCAGATAATGTTTAGAAAAAAGAACTCTGTATTTAAACCCAAAAGAGCGGGAACTTAATTAATTTCAACATTAATTACTAAATTAAATAATTAGATAATTGTTTGCAAGTTAATGTTGTTCTCACTGTTTTGAAAAACAATGTTCTTCCCTCAAAACAGAAAGCTAGATGTAACTGTAGAATATATGTACATATAAAAGGCATTTACTAAGTAGGTTCAAAATAACTATAAATATGATATAGGTTCAATAGGTTGTATTAACATATTTATCTAAACCACTTTTTTTAAAAACATTTCTAAAAAACTCAATTCAGAGTATATACTTTAAAATCAACTTACTTATTATAACAAAACTTCAGTGCAACCTCACTATGTCATAAACTATAACTCTTAATACCCTAAAGTATAACTTGATGTGTGTGAGTTATTATTTTGTTCATAGGTGTGTACTAGGCTAAGGGCCCTTGAGCCTTTACAAGTCTAGCCCAAAGAAGTGCCCTGGCATCATGCCGCCTGACATTAGTTCCCAGTGCCTCTATCAAGTAGAGCCACTGGAGTGATCCCTGGGGTGAACTTTCTATTTCTCATCCACTCATCAAGATTTCTCTTGAAGAGGGCCAGTGAAGTGATCTGCTTGACATGTATAGGAAGTCTATTCCAGAGCATGGGCAGTCTCTGGGTTATGAACCTGTCCCTCCAGCATGTTCTGTTGATTGTGGTAATGAGGCTGAGGTCTCTGAAGTGTGTGGTGTGGAGGGATTGAGATTTCTTTAGATGCAGCATTTCTAACAGCTGGGTCAGATGGGTCTATATTAGAAGATTGAATGTTTAGGTGATCGAACACCTAAACATCGATCTTCCAATATCGAACCTAAGAATATCAAACCCCCCAGGGAAACAAGCACGTCGAACAGTTAAAAAAAAAAAACTTTACATCCAAACTAAGTGGGGAGCTGTGCCCCCCACATCCCCCAACCAACCAATATACCAACTCCGAGATCGCTCAACAGTACGGAAATGGCAAAATCTGGCAAACGGCCAAGGGAAATCTTTCCCTCTGTTAAATCGGCTGTTTGCCGTTTTTTGCTTTCAATACTAGAAAATCGATGTTTAGGTGTTCGATCACCTAAACATTCGATCTTCTAATATAGACCCGGGTCAGACATGGCTTTGTATGTCAAGCAGAGATCGCCTCTTAGTAGATGATATGAGACAGAGAATGGAGTTTTTTGAGTCTGTCCATGTAGGACATGTGCTTAAGGCCTAGGATCCTCTTGGTGAGGTACTTCCAACTTTGCATTTGTCTAGTGAGGTACATGCCATATGGGACATTATACTCGATGATTGGCCTAATTAGGGAAGAGTAGAGAGAGATTATGAGCTTTTTCTTTCTGGATGCAAAACTATTGGTAATGAGATGTGCCACATAGGACTTTCTGACCACACAGTGGAAATGTGGAGGTCAAAGGAAAGGTTGCTGTCAACCTGTGTTCCCAGATCTCTTATAACGCCTTCAGTGTTCAGTGGGCTCCCATCGATGTGGTAATTAGTGGGAACTGACTTTTTCCCAAAGGGGATGACGACGCATTTTTTGGCATTAAGCTTAAGGCCATGGTTTTGACACCAGTCATTGGTCTCAGTGAGGCCTTTCTGTAGGATGTCTACATCACTTGGGGAGTTAATAATGGCTCCCAGCTTGCAGTCATCTGATAACTTGGTCAGCAAGAGTACCTCCCTGTCGGCCTGGACTTCTGGGAAGTAGATGCCAAACAGGACAGGACCCAGGACCGATCCCTGTGGGACTCCACTCATGACTGGTTGGCAGTCTGACTTGGAGTCCACTAGTTTCACACTGTGAGTTCTATCTGTGAGCAAATTTGCAACCCACTTAGTGATATAGGGGTTGATGCCTAGCTTAGTGAGTTTATCAATAATGCCCGAGTGGGGAATGGTATCAAAGGCCTTCGCCAGATCGAGGTAGGCTGCATGAACTGCCTCGCCCTCATCCACAGCTCTCGTGACTGATACAAAGAAGTCAACCAGGTTGAGAAGGCATGATCTACCTTTCACAAAACCAAATTGTGTGGGATCTAGAGTTTGGAGATTCCCTATATCCTTGTTAATTAGGTCCATGATGATGCACTCCATAGCCTTACATATCAGACTCGTCAGGTTAATGGGGCGATAATTCCCAGGGTCTGTAGTCACTCCCCCTTTATGGAGAGGATGACTGTAGCAGTTTGCCATTCAGTAGGGACAAAGCCTGAGGTGAGGCTGTGATTGAGCAGGGCACACAGATGTGGTGCCAGTTCACTCTGTAGTTCATGTAGAACACATCCAGGGCTATAGTCTGGTCCCATGGAAGCTGTATTCTTGGCCTTGGGCAATGCAGCTTTAATCTGTGCTGTAGTAATGCTGGGTGCCTGGCATTCCTCCGGTATTGTGATCTGTCCTTTGAGGGGGGTGAGGGGTAAAGATGGCACTGAATCTGTCAGCCAGTATCTTGGCAATATCTCTTGGCTCAGTATAAGAGGCACCATTGTGCAGTAACTCAGAGCAAACCTGAGTAGGTTGTGCAGAGGATCAATAATATCAACCTTTGTAACTTGGAAATTCGACAGTGGTTAGCAAAAGTAGAAAGTAAGCAATGTTAGTCCTTCTGTCTGGATTATAATGTACATGTAGCAAAAGTAAAGGCCAAAAACGGTAGCAGTGGCTATATTTTACTTCTAGAGGGTCTCATTAGAAGAAATTGGTTTAGGCTTTAAAACTAAACTATTAGTTGAGGTGAGTATATAACGGAGATCTAGTTTGTACTGTTCAGGTAAGTGGTAGTTTTGTAACAATGTATGGTGATTATCTGAGGAAAGGAATGAAACAAGATGGTGGAGCTTTACATCTATAAAGGAAGTCACACGTAGATGGGAAAGTGTTAGGGTAAAACAGGAAAACAGAAGACACTCGGGCCACATCTTCTCCAGGCCACATCTTCTCCAATGCACACAATCAGTGGAGAACCTAGTAGAGGAGGTAAGAAGAAAATAAATCACAGTCAAAGTATGACAAGCCTAGAAGAGAAAATGTAATAACCCTAAAAGCAAGTCTTGCTAAATGAATGTGAAGTTACTGAGGTTTTCGAAGAAAGGGGGTCAGGAAGTTAGACAGAGCTTGTGAGCGCAGACAGGAACACACCTTTCTACATGCCAGAATATATTACATGCAATAAACAATCTGAATTACGTTAAAATGCTTTAACTATTATCCTATATGGAAGTTTCTTATTTAAGGCAACAGCATCAGAAAATGTTCCTCTGTCCCTTACTCCACAGCTACTGTGAGCCTAAAAGTGTTGACAGAGGATGTTGGAGCTCTTTTGTCCACGGCAAGTGGCCACAACACATGAAGGGTTAGAAGGCAGCTTGGGGCCAGGGGGTCATTCCTTTAGACACATTGACCCTAATAAGAAACAAAAATAAATATGGACATTGTAATTGTCTGTATACTATATTAGCATAATATGGTAACATGTTAGTTGCCAGACAGGAAAAACTAAGTATTAGGGTGGGTCGGCACTGATGACACAATGAACCTAATAGAAGATAACATGAAATATCTACAAAAATACTTGTCTGTATTCTGAATTAACAAATTAAAACAACAATTTTCATGCAAAACAAGATGGCGTTAGAGTAAGGAGTTGTCTTTACTTCAAACTCTGCACATTACTTGTAGTTGTTTAAATGGTTAAGCACAGAAGTGGTCCACAATAGAACATTAAATAAACACAAAACATATTTGTATACTATATTAACAAATTAAAGTAGCAGTTTTGTTTCAAGACAGGATGAAGTAAATATATGGAGTAGAGTTACCTTTACTTCAAAAGATGAAGTCACATATGATTGCTTAAACAGGCAAGTGAAACGGTGATCCTTGTATACAAACTGCCACACAAGCATTGAGACCAATTTACCCAGTAACATGAGTAAGGAAGCATGCATTACACGAGGTTAACAAAACCTAGGCAACATTCTTCCATTATAACTAACACATGATTTGTGTGGAGCGTTATTTGATTCAATCTGAAAAGTAATCTGTACTGGGGAAGCAAGAAATGACTCAGTAATGGCACAATACAGCACTACAACATGGCAGCTCCCAATGGGCATACTTCCCAACCATGCCGAATTACTCGGTTTTTACCGAGTTTTGGGGTTCAAATGAAGGGATGCCACGATTCCTGAGTGGCATCCCTTCATTTCCGATTTTTTTTCTTTTTGTTTTTTAGTTTTTTAATTTCCATGGCTGTCGGAGCTGACGTCATCATGTACACAATGATGTCAGCTCCCTCAAGGATTTCAGCCTGCGCGATGACATCAGCTCCCTCTACCAACCTGTCAGAATTGAGCTCAAAGAGCTCACGCATTTCCGGCTGGCCGCTGCTTCAAAATGCGAGCGGGAATGGCTGTCCTGGCTGCGGCAGAAGAACTTGTTGGATTATGGGGAATAGAATATAAGGAAACTACAGATGCGATGCCGCTACTGCAAATGCGAGCGGGAATGGCTGTTCGGAACTGGCTGCGGATGCGACTGCAATGTAGAATGGTAAGGAGTGTGTGTGTGCGCATATGCCAGAGGGAGGAGGGGGAATATTTATCTGTTCTATCCTTTTATAATTGTAGAACACATTTTATGTTTTTGAAATGCTAATGACATATATCACAGGATCTCCAAATGGTTTCTGCTGAGCTCTTTATAGAGAGAAGTGGGTTTATGTTGTTTTCAAACACTCTGTGATTAGTTCCTGTGATATAATCCATACTACTAAGGTGGTATTTCAAATTAGAGCATTGTAGAAGGTCATACTACTGCAAGTTCCCCTACCCTCAATACTGCACTTGTGGGTAGATTTACTCATTTGTTGACAAGAAGTCTTTTAGCCTGTTGTCAAGTTACCTAGACTGTTTTCCTGTAATTACAACACACACTTTGTTGTATGCTTTCATGGCTGAAGATAGCACTTAATTATACCCCATGGCAGATTTTTCATTGCATGTTATTTACTACAGAATACAAAAGCAGAAGGTAAGAAAATGACATTTGAAGGTACAGGAAAGCACTTCTATTAGTGAAAGGGAATGGTAATGGCTGCACCCCAATTTTAGAAATGCTTCAGATGCTTAAAGTGTTATGAAGAGACACAAGGCAGTTTGATTAGTGCAACATGTCACAGGACAGGGAGAAGCAAGCATAATTTTAAATAAGGTGTAGTACATACAACTATTACAAAGAGAAGAAGTAAGTCAGCATTTGGATACTATGGAAACATATGAGGTAAAGCAGCAGGCATCAAAACATGAAAAGCTGTTAGATATACACAAGTGAGTGTACAGAGGATTAAAAAAAGGAAATTTACAGAAGAATGAAAACTACAGGTTTGCAGTTACCATGATAAGTTTCATGACAATCCTACAAATAATGCCTCAGAAATTGGAAAAGGGATAAAACTTTCTCTCTAAGCGGTGTCATTATCTATCAACATTTGTATCCATTTCTTTCTTTCTCTCTTTCTTACTTTCTTTCTTTCTTTTTTAATGTTATTCCTGAAATCCTTGCACAGAGCTTGTTTAGGGCTTCCCTCAGACAAAAAAAGAAACTGAAATGTCTTTCCACCAAGATCCCTTAATGTCCGCAGCACCATGGAATATAGATAGTGTTATGAAACTGCAATAAGCCTAATAACGCAGAAACAATTTTCTTGGCATCACTGTATATAATTTTCATTGTACTACATATAAACAAGGACTGCAAAGCTAGCAAAAATAAAGAAAAAATATAACGGATCACAGCATCAATGGTAGAAAAATAAACTCTGCCAAAATATAGGCAATGCTAACAAAACAGGTAACATTCTTAGAGAACACAGTACAGAACAATATTTATTTAAAATTAGAGGTCAAATAATTCCTTTTATGTAGCTGAATCAAAACAAGCTTCCCACTCCGATTTCCCATCAACCCCTTCTGTTGTTGGTCAATGCAAGTTATTTCGGACCACCTGTCTTTAGATGGTGACATATGAAAACAGAAGTCACTGCAGTTCAAACATGCATGTAACAAAGTCAACAACAAAGATCTGGAAGCAAGTGTTTGACCTCTTGTTTTGTTTACATTAATGACCTATGATTATCCAGTTGACCAGTAGAGTCAGAACTGCTTGTGTTTTTTCCCAGCAATGAATTTTTCTTCAGTTGTTTGTGTTACAGCCATTCTGGTAATGATTTAAATAAAGCCAGAGTTGCATTCTGTGTCTGAGAGCTTTCACAATCCCAATATCATGAGATGTTTGACCAAATACTTTGATTTATAAAAGAAAAAAGCCTACCAGTCTATTAACTTATTGAAGCCTGCTAGGTTATATGAGCCCACCACCACTTGTGAGCTTTGCCCAGGTTTTTTGTTCTCAGAGTTGAGAGCTAAAGTGAGAACTGAATTTGTATTCCCCCCAGGTTTTTTCTGCTAAGAGTTGAGAACTGTGGTGAGAAGTGAGAAATGAATTCACTAAATGATAGCCAGTAAGTTTCAGTCTTCTTATTCTTCAGGAAGCTGCTGATTCACAATAGTGGTATGTTGCTCTGACTGTAGTACATAGGGTCCTCCTGGGTCCAAAACTTACTAGTGAAATGCATGGTGGTAACACAACATTTTATTCTAGCTACTTTACAAAATTATACAAGCAATGTTTAAAATGTGTCCCTGCTTTTTGATCTTTTGTGCCCCCCCCCAAAAAATGAAATTGAAAATAATTGCGAGAAGCTGTGCAAGATGCCTATGACTTACACTGCTGTCATTCTATTTATAGTGTGAGTGTGGAAGTAGACTTTTATGATGGAAATGTTCTTCTGAGTTGGGCAGTTTTGTCAATATTGGTTCATGCATTTTGTTTCATTGCCTACAGTACAGTCTACTGGAAAAATGTTTAAACAATAAATTTAAAATGCGCTCTGTCTAACAAGTGTGCTGTATTATACAAGGAATATAATAAAGTCAGGAAGGTGTATCAAAGAAAACAACACATGTATGTTTCTTGTTTTGTGTGCAATTGGTCAATGATTTGAAAACAGCCCAAAGATAATCTCTATCCACCACTGGCCAGATGTATTTTCTTTGAATATGGTGTGGGTTTCAATGCTGTTTCAATGAATGTGAGTTTCAAGGGCAGACACGTTTTAATTCCAAGTCTATTTTCATTGTGAGGCAGTATTGCTTTTTCCAAATGTCTATTAGTGTTTGTGCATTGTTGTGCTGTAAAAATAAAATCCAAATAATCATTGTAGAAGTAAAGCAGTATGCACACATTAGTGTTTATGGTGAATGGGGTGAAATAGCCAGGCAATGGGACATTGGAATGGCTGCAGGGGGACGCTGGTACCATATTTTGGTTGCCTGTTCTTCAGTTACGTTTGAAAGTTGGTATCCCACAATTCCACTGGAGTGGGAGGGGTTACATAATTATGTATGCAAATTAGTTGTTAATCAGCATACAGATTTGTACCTATTTTTCATGGGCCTTGTCCAGATTTTTGATGTTTCCAGGTTGAGAGGTATGGCTCCCAACCAAAATTCAAACTAAAAGAGACATGGAAGCACTACCACTACCATAATGGAAAAGTGTTTACACATTGAATTAGGGTAGTATGGCTTATTTTCCTAATATTTACAAATGATAAGAAATAAATTTAGTGCTAGCACCAAATCTGGTGCTTCACACAATGCCAGTAGAATTACTGGCAAGGAAGCAAATTCTACAAGTGAAATGCAGAAACCTAAGCCTATACAACTGCCACAGAAAAAAAGTCAGGAAAATATAATAAAACACACTTTATTCTCTAGCTCCTCAGCAAAAATATGCCTTCAAGGAGTGCAGAAACCCACACTTAAAAATGTATTTACTAATTAATGTGCACATTGCAATCTGTACTTCTCAGGAGTGTTGTACAGTATCATCATCATCAGAAAATCACTTGAAATGCAACTTACATTAGCAGAGCTGAGCTCCATTTTTCTTTCCACAGGATCAACCACAGAGTGCTCCTCAATGTAGGTTATTGTTTTGTTTGTTCCCAAAATCTGAAAAATAAAACTGTCTTCAGAATTTATATATGCAACATCCTGGTGCTGACAAATTCTGAAAATACAATATTCAAGAATGCCCTTCAGTACACTCACATTTAAGATTTTCTTCTCCTGTAAAAAAGGTTTATGCTGCATTTATTTAATTAGAAAATATAACAGTCACTGTGGGAGCCACTCTAGAATTTCTACTACAATATCTTTAGATATGGCGAGTGCACATATCAAAACAGTTCTTGTGGTGCTTAGCTTGACACCCCAATAACATATTTTATTTTTTGCTACATGATTTTAACAGTTATAAAAAAAAAATACAAATGTTTGCAGTAAGTCTGAACCCTGCACAACAAATGTGAGTCATGACAATGTCACAACCAGATCTCAACTGGCTTTTAGATAAATCCCTTCATGGAAATTCCAATATCTGCATCCTAAGCCTTTTAACAAACTCAAGTTACAGCCTTAAATTTCCATCAAACTTTCATATAGCAAAAAAGTGTTACTGATGAAATATAAACAGTAAACTGTTCAGCACAAACCAATGTTTACAGTATTCACATTCCTTAGATGTGTAAGTCACAATAAGCATAAATATTACTTTGGCAACATTTTGTAAACAACTTACAATAACCTTGCTAGCTACTCAGGCTACATATACTGTCATACCACTGTGAACTTTTACATCAGGTATAGCAGTTCTATCTGTGTTGCTTGGTTGATAACATATTAAGAGATCTATGAAAATTATGACATTACAAACATTATATGAAAAACACAACCCCAAACAAAACTAAGAATCTTTGTACCAAAGGCAAGCGTCCAGTCTGGTGGACCCCAGCCATAAACAAGCTCTACAACAAAAGGAGGAAGCTACTACAAGATAGAGCAAAATCCTTAAAAGGGAAGACACCTTTGATCACTATAAGTAAAAAACTAAGAGCTCTCATAAAATCATCCAAGGCAAATTTTGAAAGAAAAATCGCTAAGGACTCAAAAGACAATCATAAGGCCTTCTTTAGCTATGTTAGAAACCTGGGAGGAAACTCCCAGATATGCTCAGAATTAGTTCAAAATGATGTGAAAATTACTGAATCTACAGACATTGCCAATATACTGGCTGACAGGTTCAGTGCAAACTTCTCCCCCCCCTACCTCCAAAAGGAGAGATATCTATACCAGAGGATTGTAGCCCCCCAAACATCTCTAACGCCCAGGTGAGAACTGCTCTCTCTAAGGCGAAAAACACAGCATCCATGGGACTGGATGGTGTCCCCGGCTGTGTGCTCCACGAACTCAACGAGGAATTAAACCCGCAGTTAGGACAGTTGTTTAATCTTAGCCTCACCTCAGGATACGTACCCAAGGAGTGGCGCACGGCAACTGTGGTCCCACTTCACAAAGGCGGTGCCTCCACCGACCCTGGAAATTACCGTCCCATCAGCTTGACAAGCCTGATCTGCAAAGCCATGGAGAGGATCATAATGGAACTCATAAATAAAGACATAGGGAACTTGCAGACTTTGGATCCAACCCAGTTTGGCTTTGTCAAAGGCAGATCATGCCTTTTAAACTTGGTCGACTTTTTCAAAACAGTCACCAAGGCCATTGATAAGGGAAAGGCAGTCCATACAGCCTACCTCGACCTGGCAAAGGCTTTCAACACAATACCCCACTCAGGTAACGTCGAAAAACTCATCAGCTTAAATGTAAACCCATACATCACAAGATGGGTTGCAAACTGGCTAAGTGACAGAACCCACAGGGTCAGAGTTGCTGGCGCCATGTCAGACTCAAAGCCTGTCACAAGTGGGGTCCCACAGGGCTCAGTCCTGGGCCCACTCTTGTTCGGCATCTACTTTTCTGAAGTACAAGCAAACACAGGAGGGTTATGGCTGACAAAGTTTGCAGATGACTGCAAACTGGGCGCCATAGTCGAAAACACATCTGACACAGATATACTTCAGAAGGGTCTCACAGAAACGGATAACTGGTGCCAGAGCCATGGCCTAAAGTTAAACGCCAAGAAATGCATAGTCATACCCTTCGGGAAAAACAAGGTTACCCCTAGCTACCATATAGGTGGCAATCCACTGAGCACAGAAGAAGTTATCAGAGATCTGGGGACTCAGGTTGACAGAAACCTATCATTTGACACTCATGTTGCTAAAGTAGTTAGGAAGACCTCCTACATTGCCCACCTGATCATGAAGGGATTCACATCTAGATCAAGGGAGGTCATCGTCCCCCTGTACTCATCACTCATCAGACCAATGATTGAGTACAATGCTCCATTCGGAATGTATCTGACCCGACACCTGCAGCAGCTGGAAAGGCCCCAAAAGTTCCTCACCAAAAGGATAAAGGGTCTCAAAAATATGTCTTATGCTGCCCGACTGAAAGAACTTCAGCTCTATTCAGTCACTTACCGCCTGCTCAGAGGTGACCTGTGCCTGACATACAAGGCCATGTCAAACCCAGATTTGATGAACATGCTTCACCTCAAAAAATCTAGATCCCTCAGAACTACAAGGGCAGGAGACTTAAACCTTGACACGGTCATTAATAGGACATGCTGGAGGGACAGATTCATCACCCAAAGACTCCCTATGCTGTGGAACAAAATCCCGGTACATGTGAGGCAGAGCACCTCGCTGGCCATGTTCAAGAGAAATCTTGACCAATGGATGGGAGATCGCAGATATACCCCAGGGATTACCTCAGTGTCTCTGCTTGAAAGAGGCACATCAAAACAATGGGCATAGTTTTCTTCAAACTAAAGGGGTGGCGAAAGCCACAAAAACTCTGGGCTAGGCTTATAAATGCCCTTGGGCAGATAGCCTAGTACGAACCTATGAACCTATGAACCTATGAACATTCAATATCTTTTTTAGCTACACTAGACAGGTATTAAGAATCAATGGAATTGTGTTAATTATCATGTAAGCTTTAAGATGAAATATTTCAGTAGCCTGTTATGCAGCACAGTTTTGCAATTAAAAACATATATATGAAAAGGGAATAACTGACATCTAGCATGATTTTAGAGTAACATCTGGAGGCATCACCAGAGTTTTATACATACGTTAAAAAATACTTTTAAAAGTTCTGCTTAGCACACAAATTACAACATCCTACTTAGCTGATAGAAGCTTCATGTTCAAACAGTACTTAGCAGAGTAATGGATTTTAGCAACAGAGTGAAGTGTAATATTTGACGACCTATCGACTACCCAAGGCAGATGTTCCACATTTCCTGTAGTAACAGCCAATTTTTTATACACTTTTATAACATTATAAAAAGAAGAGGATATAACCAAAGGCACTAACAGAAATGTGCCTCGGTGTACATACAGAAAATTAGCTTTAACCATTTTAGTAACTAACATCCTAGAGTATAGCTGCATACGTCAGGTAGGTGGTTGTGCTGACATACTGAAAACCAATGCAATTTACAGGATTCATGTCAATCGATCGTCACCTCTTTCAGCAAGTGCTATCCAGTCAAGAAAAATGTCTACTACGAGGTCACACAACAGTGGGCAAATGTTTTTTACAAAGTTCTTTGTATGATTGGCACTCGCTGAAATGAGTGTTGATCAACTGAAACACTTCCAATTCACAAATCTTATACTCACATACCAAAAAACTTACATAACTGACAAACCTTGCCAAACCTAAGGAAATATCTGTGTAGTCCACTGCATACCTGAAAGAGTTCAGACACTCAGAAGCTTTGCAAATGAACACATGCACCACATTCTGTGATTTACAAACATTTGATTTACAGAGCATACTGCTTAGATGAGGGCCAGCTATATGGGCAAGTGCAGACACATTGCAGAAAAAATTAAAACTACCATGCTGGCACAAAGATGTTATGCTCAACAGATCATCGCTGAGCATAAATATTAAAAAGGAAGCACTGCTGAGGGAAGGTTCATATGTTCATAAGTGTTTGCCAGGCTAACAACCACAAGGGCTTTTTTAAGCCTAGCCATGCATCCCAAATCTCTGACAAGTTCTGGTACCCTTAACAAGTATAAGCAGGACCTTGGGAGATGAAACATTTACAAGCAGGAGCCTGGGAGAGGAACCATTTACAGGCTGCCTGTGTCTATTAGAGACAGAGGTGCCAAACCAGGGATGAATTTCCTTTTCGCCATCCAATTGTCCAAGTTACACTTGAATTGGGTTAGGGAAGAACTCTGCTTCACATGGATGGGGAACCTATTCCAGGGACAAGGTAGTCTCTGGGATACATACCTGTCTCTCCAGCAGGTCCAATTTATATCACAGGCAAGGTTTAACTCTTTAGAATGGGTAATTCTGGTGCTGTTTGTTTTGTGGATATGCAGGAGGTCCATCAGAGTGGGGTCTGACAAGGCCCTGTATGTCAGGCATACATCTCCCCTCAACAGCCTGCAGGAGACAGACTACAGGGATAGGGCCTTGAGGTGGTCTGCATAGGGCATATCACGTATTCTTTTAGTGAGGAACTTCTGTGGACATTCCAATTGTTGGATATGCTCTTTTGAATTTCTTCTCTTTGGGCAGAATATAGTAATGGCCAAGAATACTTCTTTACAGAGTTTTCGTTGGATCATACATATAAACCATACAATTTCATCAAACGGTTTTTAGCCATAGTACACTGAGGCTACAATGTCATGATTTTAAGTGGATAAAGGTTTGGGTTGAAATTCAGAGGTCTGTTGCACTGTAGCTCTTATATTAGAAAGAATAGTTGCGTAAGAACTTACCATAACCTTAGATGTCTTACTCTTCCATGTTAGAGTATTCATTACTGTAGGGCAGTTGCTGCCTGCAGCATGAAACATCTGGCCAGTATACCAAAGTCTTAGGAGTGGGGGTACATGCTACATTGCTTGTCAGGGCCATAAACTGACTTTGGCTATAAAAGTGACATCTGCATGTACTCCCTTCAGAAATGACTGTCGCATACAGTAGTACCCCTGGGGAGCAAGGAAAGGAAGCTTTTCAGACGCACATATGCCACCAGGCCAAAGGAGCCCAATAAATATATGTGCCTGTTACAGTGCCCTGTTTGGATGGAGAGAAGGTAGGGAAAGTCAATCCAGATGGACAATACAGAGCAAGAGGGGGTTGGAGGGGAAACTGAATATTGCAATATGGAAGAGAAGGACATCTAAGGTTATGGTAAGTTCTTACACAACTATTCCATGTCCTTCTATTCTCATGTTGCCGTATTCCTAACTGTAGGGAGAGTACCCAAGCTTTAGTTATGAACCTGGGTGGTAGGTTGAGGGGCCTGGTCTATGACACCCTGTAAAATTGACCTAGCAAACCCAGTTCTGGCTCTACAGACCAAGTCTAGCTTGTGCTTGGTAAAGGTATGGACTAAGGACCAGGTGGCCACATCAAGTATGGGAGCATTGTCCACCCCCCCTGAAAAAAGGCTACTGAAGAGGCAGCTGCCCTAGAAGAATGCACTCTCACATTGGTAGTTAAAACCTTTCCATTAAAGGAATAAGAGGCAGAGATAGCTTTAGAAATCCATGATGATAAATTCTGTTTAGAGACTGCCTTCCCAAGTCCTTTGGATGAAAGAAGACAAACAGCTAGTCAGATAGTCAGACTTTCTAATGGATTTGGTCTTGTTCGGATAATACCTAAGCTGTCTATGAACATCCAAGGAATGTACATTTTTTTCAGATGGATTTTGAGGTTGAGGGAAAAAAACAGGGAGGTTAATGGCTTGATTCAAGGACAGTTCATTAACCACACCCCTTTAGGCATGAACGAGGAGTTAGTCCTGAGGAAGACCCTGTCCTTACGGAAGATGAGGTAAGGGGAGTTAGCCATCAAGGCCTGGATTTCTGAGACCCTCCTGGCAGATGTGAGGGCTACCAGCAGTACTGTTTTCCAAGTACATAGTTTCAGTGATGCTGAGTGAGCTGGTTCAAATGGAGGTAGTGTGAGTTTTTCAAGGACAAAATTACGGTCCTATGAAGGTGGTATGAGGGGGTCTGATATGGAGGACCCCTCTTAAGAATAGTTTTACCTCTAATATGGTTGACAAGGGAGGAACTAAAGGAAGACAGGCTGAAATGGCTGACAAGTGTACCTTAACAGAAGAGTAAGTCAGTCCTGAATGTAGAAGCTTATACAAGTTAGAAAGGACCATAGGTACAGAAATAAGAAAGGAGTCCTGTTTTTTTACTTTTGACACCACCTGGAGAATCTTTTCCATTCTGACATATAATTTATCTTGGTACTAGGTTTCCTGGCCTCCTGCAGGACACTGAGTACATCCTCTGAATACAGGTGTCTGAAGGTGATCAGAACTCTATCACCCATAGAGTGAGTTGGAGGTTGAGCACCTGAGGGTGTATGAGCAATCCCGTCTTTTGTGAGTAGGTTGAATTGGTGGGGTAACCTGTGATAATTGCCCTTGGCTAGTAGGTGAAGAAGGGGAAACCAATGTTGTCTTGGCCAAAAGGGAGAAATCAGCAGGATTTTTGGTTTGTCCCTCTGAATCTTCAGAAGGACACTTTGAATCAGTGTGAAGGGGGAAAGGCATAAAGATAAATCCCTGCCCAAGAAAAAGAGAAGGTGTCCACCCTCCAAGCCTGTGGATGTGGACCCCTTGTGCAAAACAGAGGTATCTGCCTGTTCTGGGAGGAGGCAAACAGATCTGCCTGAGGAATACCCCACTTGTGAATAAGCTCCAAAAACACCTCCCTGTGAAGCATCCATTTGTGAGATGGTGCAGAGGTTCTGCTGAGAGTATCCGCCATCACATTCTCTGCTGAAGGAATGTACACTGCTTGCAGGTGACTGTAGAGTTCTGCTGCCAGGGACCAAATCTAAATTGCCAGGCTGCAGAGCGGGAAGGAGCTTGTGCCCCCCTACTTGTTGATATACCACAGGACAGTCATATTGTCTGTGACAACTTTTAAGGTGACTGGTAGGACAATTGGGTGGAAGGTTTGCAAAGTTAGGAGAAGGGCCCTCGTCTCTTTGATATTGATGTGGTCCCTTTGTCTGAGGGAGGCCCACTCTCCCTAAATTATGTTTTGTTTGTTGTGGTTTTGCGGGACAGCTCCACAACCCAGATCTGAAGCATCTGTGAAGATTTGTTGTGAGAGTGGAGGAATCTGCAAAGATATACCCTGATTGAGGCATATGGCTGCAATCCACCAATGCAGCTCTTTTTTCAGACATGGGAGGAGAGGTAGACCATTATCCATTAGGGGTGTGAATGTTGGTTCCACCAACTCCTCGGCACCTACTGAAATGTTCTCATATACAGCCTTGCTAAGGGAAGCATGGGTATCAAGGATGTCATGTGGCCTAGGGCCCTCTGCAATCCCTCCTCCTAAGGTTTGGAGAGAGAGGTGTTTGGAGGTAACTTGTGATGGCTTCCACCTTCTGGCAAGGAATGAAGATTGCCATCTGGTCTGTTTTTATCCTGCACCCCAAGAAAACCAGGTCTTGGGTGAGTGTCAGGTGATATTTTTCCTGGTTTACACTGAACCCTAGGATTGCTAGGGCATTGCACACCATGCTTAGGTGGTAATGGAGGGTGTGGCAATTCTGGTGAAGTATCAAGAGGTCATCTAGGTATGGATATATTCAAATGCCCTGCACTATGCAATGGGCAATAACTGGAGTGTGGCACTTTGTGAATACTCTGGGGGCTGTGGATAGCCCAAATGGCAATGCAGAAAATTGAAAATGCAAGGAACCTATGGAAACGCATAGGAACTTCCTGTAGCTGGGGTGAATAGGAATATGAAGGTAAGCATCCTTCAGAGCCATGAAGGCTTGGTGAGGGATGAGGAGTAGGAGGTGATGCAAGGAGAGCATTTTGAAGGTATGTACCTTGAGGAATAGCTTGAGTACAGACCAATCCAGAATTGGCCTCCAAGGGCCATCTTTACTTAGAACTAGAAACATTCTGGAGTAAAACCCCTTGTTTGCCTGTTCTGGAGGTACTCTTCCTATGGTGCCCTGAGTTTGGAGCTGATCCAAAATTGGGGGGAAGAGATGAAGCTGACGTGTAGGCGGTCGGGGTGTCCCCTGAAAGGGAGGAGGTGTCCACCAAGTCATAAAGTATCCTTTTTGGATGATGGAAAGGACCCAAGCCTCTGAGGTTATTTTCCGCCAGGAGGGTAGGGAAAGGGTGAGGTGGAGGGGATAAGGGAGTGGAGTTGGGTAACAGGTTTGAGTCACAGTGAAGGGGCTTTGTCCTGGTCAGGGTGCCTCCGAATGGGAGTTGGAGTGGAGGCGGAAGGTTGTTTAAGACTGGAGTGTCTGGTAGGTTGCCTCCGTCCCTTAGCCTGTGGGGCATTAGAATGAGATGATTGCCTAATAACAAAGGTGGTCCCTTAAGGGTAGTTCCTATGATACCTAGGAATAGGAGAAACTAAAAAATGCTTTAAATTTTGTAGGTCCTTGTCCTTTTCCTGTAGGGATTTAAGGAGCTCTGCAGAGGCTGCACTAAAAAGGGCCTTATTATTGGGTCTATATTAGATCTTCGAACACTTAGGTTGTCGAACGCTGAAACACCGACACCTAAATGTCAAAATCTAATAAATACGACAGGCCAATTACACATTTTTTTTCCAGGGGAAAAAATTTGCTTAGCCAACAAAAAAAACTCTAAAACCCTAATCAAGTGGGGGATTCACCCGTCACACCCCCACTCCCCCCTAACTAAGTATACCAACTCTGAGATCGCTCTATATCGGGGAAAAGGGCAAATCCACGATGACGGCCAAGAGAATTTTTTCCCACGGAAAAAAATTGCGTAATTGGCCTGTCGTGTTTATTAGACTTCGACGTTTAGGTGTCAACGCTTTGCCATTCAACGAGCGTTCAAAGATCTAATATAAACGCTTATTATGAAGAGGTGCATCTAGCAATTTGGTCTGGGGCTGTAACGTCACCTAAGAATATCTTCTCAGGACAGAACCTGAGGTTGCAAATTTGGAGGATGCCTCTGCCACATCATAACTGCACTTTATGGAGTGCCTGTTCACCTCAGAGGTAGTAGAGAGCAGGGCAGAGAGTTGTGATTTAGCAGGAGAGTCTGGGACAAATCAATGCAGAGGCTTTTGATAGGGTATCTAAAACAAAACGAGCCATGTGAGTTTGATAATTTAGGGCTCTGATGGCTAGAGTGGAAGAAATATATACCTTCTTCCCTAGTCTATCCATAAATTTACTGTCCTTGTCAGTGGGAACAGAGAGGTGGAGGGCAGCTGTCTGGATAATTTATCTGCTGACACTGCAATGACAGCAGGCTCTGCAGGGGGGTTCTTAAATAAAAACTGTGTATCCTAAGGAACTTTATAAAATGTATCTGGACGTTTGGAACCTGGGGGCTGAGAGTCAGGGGTCTGGAATGCAGCCAGAAATGCATCATGAAAGGCTAGAAGCAGGGGAGAGACTGCAGATGGAGAGGGCTGGTCCATCTGCAATAAGTCAAAGTATCTCTTTTTTGTTTCAGAGGCATCTGAGGCCTGCCACTTAAAATGTTCTCTCAACAGAGAAATGGTATTCCCAAAGGAGAATTCTTCTCCTTGAGATTTAGAACTAGAGTCCTACTCCTCAGGGGTAATGAAGTCTTTGGAGGATTCTATCTGGGAGTAATAGATTAGTGATTCATCAGAGGAAGAGAGTTCTTCTTCTGAATCCTCTAAGGCCTGCACAGGTGTAGGGGCTAGTAGAAGTACCTGTGACTGGAGGGCCTAGAAAGCCCTGAAAAGATTTTGGGAAAAAACTTCCCATCCAGGAGCTGGTTTGGCTTATCTATGTTTCCTATGTTTTAATTTCTGTTTCCTCTTTAGAAGAGTAGAAGGATGTGTTAACTTACAGGCCTATGCCTAGGAGGATGGAAAGGCTAGAGTAGGCCCCTCCAATGCCCCGATCCCGGGTTCCCCCTCGCCATCAGGGGCTGATGGCTGATCAACCTCAGCGGACGTACTCTGCATTTCCGCTGAACCAGCTTTCACCATGGTTTCCAGTTCTAGCTGTGAAACAGGCATCCGATGAGACCCTGGGTTAACATCTGCCTCGAGAGTATCATTGGACTCCTGTGGTGCAGCATGGGTGTTAGGCTTAACTTTCTTGGCCTTCATTGGCAGTACCTACCTCACTGTCCATACCTAATGCTAGACGCTGGAGCTTCTGGTTTTCTAAATAAGGCTTTAAGGCAGCCAGCTGGTTGTGAAGTGTTTTAGGTACAAAAGACTTGCAAATATCACAAGATGGATGGTCATGACCTTCACCTAAACAGAATAAGCCCTTATCATGCATGCCCTTATGTGGAATTTGTCTTCCACAAGCAGTCTTCCTCTTCCTAGCTGACATGTACATTTGAAAAGCAATAAGAAGGCAACAAAAAACCCAAAGGGGTACTTATCTGTATTGGACGGATAAAACAAATGAACAAACTGATTCCTGGAGCTGGCGATCGGAGGTCCATAGATCACTGTGACATAAAAGTTCTGAATGGAGTACGTGCAGATGTCACTTTTATAGCCGACATCGGTTTATGGCCCTGACAAGCAACTTAGGACATACCCCTGCTCCTAAGACTTTGGTATACTGGCCAAATGTTCGGTGCTGCAGGCAGCAACCTCCCTACAGCTACGAATACTGCAACATGAGAATAGATGGACATCTGCAGTTTTTTCTGTGTTTTTATGCTGAACATCCTTTTGTTATCACTTGAAAGTTATATCAAAAGGGGTGAAGATATAACGTTTCAAAGATCCCAGTAACTTTAGCTCATAAAGATTTATTACCACAGTCTGGCATTTTGAAATATACTCAGTTTTCATTTTTGGTACATTTCTGAATGTATGCTCAGTACAAGAAGCACACTAATGGTGTCTACAATATTCCTTATTCAGCAGTCATTATATCAGAAGTAAAAATTCCCTGTATTTTATTAGAAAATATTTTTCACTTCCAACATGCCACAGTTAACATACCAAAATAACACGATGGAGTCAAAGTCCATATATAGCTGCAATGAAGCTCTTACAAAAATAAAACAAAGTATCTTGTGTGTGTCTTTTATAATTGATCATCCTATTGTTATTTATTTATTTGCCACAGTGAGCCCTTTTTCAATGGAGGCCTGGGGAGAAAAGCTCCATGTACTTACATAAAAAATCTCAGCAATGAATACAGTATTAATACAATAAACTGTAGTGTCAACAATAACAGAGTTATTACGCATTTTTTACACAATATAAAAACAGCAGGACTGTAAAGGGTGCAATACATTTTTGAATCGAGAGATAGTAAATTTTAAGGGGTAGTTGTAAGAGACAGAAGCAAGAGAAGAACAGGAGGCATAGCTAGAATTTCGAGATGATATGTTTGAGTGCAGTGTGGATATAGTAAGGAGCTTAGGACAGGTGGGAGCAGGAGCACTCCTACTTAGAAGAGAGATAAGAGTGGAGTATGGTCTTGAAGGTAGAAAGGTGCTGGGTAGTTCGTATGTGGGGAGGAAGTGAGCTCCATTTCCATGTTTGTGAGAAGGATAATAGAGATTGGCCAGGAGTATGTAAGGGTTTATACACTTTAAGAAGGTTCTGTTTATTGGATCTGAGAGAACGATCAGGAAGGTGCATAGTAAGGATTGAGGAGAAGAAGGAGCATTGAGAAAGCTTGAAGATGAGTTTATGTGCAGTAGAGAGTTGAATGAAAGCGAGATAGTTGGGGAGCTGTAGCCAATTCAAAGAGTGTAAGGAGTCACTGTGGTGAGAGGATGATATGGAGCTTGTAGCAAACTTGGAGATTTTATTGTAGCAGGATGCCAGTTTAGCTTTAAGAGTGGCTTGAAGGTTGGTAAGAATAGGTACCCCGTACATGAGACAGGGGAGGAGGTAAATGGTAGACAGGGTAAGCCTAGTTGAGGAGGTTAGATAGCGGTTGTCGCGGTAGAGCATGCCGAGTTTCTGGTGAGTTTTTTTTATGTTAGTTTGAAGGTGAATGTCAAACTTTAGATGTTCATTTATAAGGACTCCAAGCAGCTTAGTGTGGGGGACTACTTCAATGGGGGTCATACTTTCGCCTTTTATAGAGAAAGAGTTTTTGTCTACAGTGAAGTTTTTAGATAGGGGTAAAGATCATAATTTTGGTTTTGGATGCATTTAAGGACTAGATGGTTATTTAGCATCAAAGCCTCAGTGCTAGTAAAGGCAGCCTGAGTTACTTGCATGAGCTTAGGGAAAGATTCAGCAGAGCAGATGATAGTAGAGTTGTCTGCGTATTGGACGAGTTTAGCATTTATGATGCAATGGTGGAAGTCATTAATGAAGATACTGAATAATAAAGGGCCTAGGATAGAACCTTGGGGCACGCCTGTGTCGGTGTCAAGGTAAAAAGAGGTACAGTTGTTCCATTTAACGGCCTGTTGCCTATTTGAGAGGTAACTGGAAAACCAATTGATAGTTGGGGAGGAGAGATTAAGCTGCAACAGCTTTGACAATAGTGGGGTATGGGGAATGGTATCAAAGGAATTGGATAGGTCTAGGAAAAGGGAGGATGCAACATTACCTGAGTCTTGGGCATGGTTGATAATGTCAAGGA
This sequence comes from Protopterus annectens, assembly GCF_019279795.1. Classification (NCBI taxonomy): domain Eukaryota; kingdom Metazoa; phylum Chordata; order Ceratodontiformes; family Protopteridae; genus Protopterus; species Protopterus annectens. The sequence continues at coordinate 1,020,306,752 of NC_056732.1, read as the reverse complement.
ATGATAAGACGGCTGTGATAGTACTGTGGTTGGGTCTAAAGCCATGCTGTGTAGGGGTCAGGAGGTTTTTGTCTAAGAGGTAGGATAGGAGTTGTAGTTGAATACATTTTTCAAGAAGTTTTGAGATAGAGGAGAGGATGGCTATGGGGCGGAAGTTGGGGATGTCAGTGTTGTTGCCTCCTTTGTGTAGGGGAATAATGAAGGTTCTTTCTAGAGGAGGGGTACATAGGATTATTGGATGGAATACTTAATGAGAATACAGAAGGGGAGGGCTATGCCGTCTGCATCTAACTTTAGAAAGATTGATGGTAAGCTGTCAGGAGCATTACAGCATGGTTTTAATTTACTGAGAAGTTTTTTTATAATGTTGACAGGGGTGGGTTTAAGGAAGAAGGCAGGGGGTGGGTGGTATTGGTGGCAAAAGGAGAATCTTACTGAAATTGGTACACCTTGTTTTGCTGTAGCATAGACTAGATCCAGGCCTGCTGAATCTAGCTTTGTTTGTATAACTTGAGCACTAATCCAGGCATTATTTAAAGTATTCAGTTGTATTTATTACTGCTTGGTAGTAACTTGGTTAAAGTGTAGCTATCATTCTAAGTCTTTTGGATTAAGCACTTGGGCTTCAGACCAGTTGTTCTACATTAGGAAGGTTTGTGGCATGCACTGTGGTGGCAGGACAGGTAGCTTTCATCCTTCTAAGTTGGGAACTGCTGATTGAGAGCTCAGTGTCTGTTATTCTTAAAGTGTATTAGCTCTGGTTTAAGCACTTGGGCTTCAGGCCAGTTATTTTACATTAAGAAGGTTCGTGGTCTGCACTCTTGTGGGAGGAGAGGCTGGACTCTGCCCTTCTGAGCTGGGAATTTCTGGTTAAAGGTTTATAGTGCCTGAATATTTGAACTGTATCTTAGTGAAATTGGTACACCTTGTTTGCTGTAGCATAGACTAGATCCAGGCCTGCTGAATCTAACTTTGTTTGTATGCTTGTTATTTCCCTGGAACGCGAATTCAACCTAAAACGCGCTTCTCAGCTTCTGTGGATCCCTAGTGATATCTGCATTGCTTACTGTACTTATTTCCTTGCTTTGCTTGAAAGAAAGTTACTGTTTGTCGTTTTTGCAATTAAGTTACCTGTAACACATTGCACTTGTTACCTGGCACTTGCTCACTAAAGCAATTATAAGTCAGCACTAAAAATTAAAAGCACTACACCCTCGCTCCCCATTGGCCCTTGTTTTCAATTATAAAGGAATTCCCAATATTATTCTAGCATGTCCAAAGGTCAGTTGTCAATCTCCTCTCTGGTCCAGCTGGTGAATATGGGAATCTTGAGGCAATGTTACAACTGCCTCATGTAAACAGACAACCCTCTCCTCCTCCCAACAAATTCCAACACATGTGAGAGATGCAACCATATAGCCAAACTGGAGGCTAAGCTCTCTCAACTCAGTACTGGCAAAACCAGTCAGGAGGAGAAGGAAACCACACTCACTACAATTCCAGTCACACATAGACCTACCATGACAGCAAACCAAACACATAATCACACAAAAACATACTCGGAGGCTCTAAATAAAGATCTGCCTGAGCAGCAGAGACCTCCAAAGCAGACACCCAAGCAACCGCTACCCCAAAAAAAAACACGTGCAACACATATCTCACAAAGCCAGTGTGCCGAACAGTCACAGCCCTTAAGGCTAAACAACACACCTGATACACTTGTAATAGGTGACTCTATCGTCAGGCACACTGACGTCCCGCTCACCAGGCTGAACAAGGAGAAGGTCACGGTGAGCAGCCTGTCTGGCGCTAGGATCCGCCACATAACACAAGCACTCAGGTCACTCCAAGGCAAGTACAAATATGACTCAGTCATTGTCCATGCTGGTGTGAATGACCTGAGACGCACCTCCCTGGACTACATGAAAAGAGACATAGAGGAGCTCTCTGAGCATGTAGCCCAGGCTGGTATGACCCTGACCTTGAGTAGCATCTTACCCTCACCAAGAATGATGCCACAGTATGAAGACAAGATGATCAATTTCAACAATTGGCTTAAGTATTGGTGTCATTCAAAGGGGATCCAATGCCTATCAGCTTGGGATGATATGCACGACAAGCCACGATGCTTTGCTAGGGACGGCTTGCACCTGTCACCCCTGGGCTTTCGGATATTGGCAAAGGCTCTTGCTACCCCATAGTGCCTTTTTAGGCAAGGCTCAAAAGACAAACCCACCTCCATAGGTATCACAAGGGATAAGAAACTAAGAGTAATGCTACTCAACGCTAGAAGTCTAAACCTCAAGATGCACGCACTCAAAACTCTCCTTAGCATGGAGAACATCGATATCTGTGCAGTAACAGAAACCTGGTTCAGGGTCCCGAGAGCACCCCAGCACTACCAGGTTATACCTCATACCATGCTTTTCGCCCCAAAACTTGGACCGAACCACAAAAGGAGGGGAGTATCGATATTCATCAAAGATACCCACACCTCCAGGTTGGTGGCAAAGCACGAAGCATCAGAGACTATCCATGTGCAACTAACAGTGGGTAAAACTGCCTTCCAGTTTATAGCCTGCTACAGACCACCCTCCCAAATCCAGGAACCCCACTCGGCCTTCCTGAGAACACTGGAAAATATGAAGGTCTCTCCGAACACCATTATATTGGGCGACTTCAACTACCCAAACATAGATTGGGAGCATTACTCTAGCTCCAACACCCTTGCCCAAAGGTTCCTAGAATTCATAAACTCAAATGCTATGGAACAACTTGTTACCACTCCCACAAGAGGGGAAAACATACTGGACCTGATCATCACCAACATGGGGACTCTATGCTCCAGACCAGAAGTGTATCCCTCACTGGTAAGATCAGACCATAAACTGATCTCACTGGATATTCACATCCTGACCCCACCCCATGCCCAGAAAACCACAGTGAAAAACTTCTCTAAAGCAAATTTCACACTCCTCAAAACCGAGGTGGAATCCTTCAAAGCCCCCGGGCCTGTAGAAAGTACGGCCCAGACTGCAGAATCCTTTATAAATGCATTCTATGAACACCTTCAGGACTGCATGGATCATGCAATCCCAAATAAAACCAAGACCCAATCCTCCAAAGGCAGACGACCTGTCTGGTGGACCCCAGCCATAAACAAACTATACAATAGAAGGAGGAAGCTACTACATGATAGAGCAAAATCCCAAAAAGGGAAGGCATCTCTGATCAGTATTAGCAAAACACTAAGGACACTCATAAAATCGTCAAAGGCCAGCTTCGAGAGAAAAATTGCACAGGACACTAAGGATAATCACAAGGCTTTCTTTAGTTATGTTAGGAACCTGGGTGAGAATTCCCAGATATGCTCAGAATTAGTCCAAAATGACAAAAAATACACTGATCCCACAGACATTGCCAACATCCTAGCTGACAGGTTCAGCGCAAACTTCTCCCCCCCCTGCCCACCAAAAGGGCAAATATCTATCCCAGCAGAGTGCTGCCCCCCTGACATCTCAGATGCTCAGGTGGGAGCCGCCCTCTCCAAAGCAAAAAACATAGCATCAATGGGACCAGACAGTATCCCAGGCTGCGTCCTACATGAACTCCAAGAAGAGCTAAACCCAAACATAAAACTACTGTTCAATCTCAGCCTTACTACAGGATATGTACCCAAAGAGTGGCGTACAGCAACAGTGGTCCCTCTCCACAAAGGTGGTGCCTCAACGGACCCTGGAAACTATCGCCCCATAAGCCTCCTAGCTTGGCCTGCAAAGCTATGGAAAGGATCATCATGGACCTCATAAATAAAGATATTGGGGACCTACAGACACTGGATCCTACCCAGTTTGGCTTTGTTAAGGGCAGATCCTGCCTCTTAAACCTGGTTGACTTCTTTGAAACAGTCACTAAGGCCATTGACGAAGGGAAGGTGGTCCACACAGCCTATCTGGACCTCACAAAAGCCTTCGATACAATACCCCACTCGGGCATTATAGATAAGCTCACCAGCTTAAATATAAACCCCTATGCCACTAGATGGGTTGCAAACTGGCTCAAGGACAGAACCCACATGATTAGAATTGCTGGAGCCATGTCAGACTCCAAACCAGTTACAAGTGGCATCCCACAAGGCTCAGTCCTGGGACTCCTCTTGTTTGGTATATATTTCTCGGAGGTACAAACCAACACGGAAGGACTGTGGCTGACCAAGTTCGCAGATGACTGCAAACTGGGCGCCATAATCGACTCTCCAGCCGACACAAGCATCCTCCAAAAGGGCCTCGTAGAAACAGACAACTGGTGCCAGAGCCATGGCCTCAAGCTAAACGCCAAAAAGTGTATAGTCATCCCCTTTGGCAAAAACAAAGTGCCCACAAATTACCACATAGGTGGTAATCCATTAAGTACAGAAGAAGTAATTAGGGACCTGGGGACCCAAGTTGATAGCAATCTCTCATTTGACAACCACGTGGCCAAAGTGGTTAGAAAATCATTTTATATAGCCCACCTAATCATGAAGGGATTCACATCTAGATTAGGGAGGTCATCGTGCCTCTTTACTCATCCCTCATCAGGCCCATAATTGAGTACAATGCCCCTTTTGGGATGTACCTTACCAAACACCTGCAGCAACTGGAAAGACCCCAAAAGTACCTCACCAAGAGGATCAAAGGGCTCAAACAGATGCCATATGCTGCCCGGTTAAAGAAACTCCAGCTCTACTCAGTGGCATACCGCCTGCTCAGAGGTGACCTGTGCCTGACGTATAAGGCCATGTCCAACCCGGAATTAAGGGACATGCTGCACCTCAAAAATCCAAATCCCATCGAGCTACACGAGAGACTTGAACCTCAGCACTGAAATAAATAGGACATGCTGGGGGGACAGATTCATAACCCAGAGGCTCCCTTCACTCTGGAATAAAATCCCAGTCCAGGTTAGGCAGAGTCCCTCATTGACTCTTTTCAAGAGGAATCTTGATGAGTGGATGGGAGATCATAGGTTTACCCCGGGTATCACTTCTATGTCACTGTTAGACAGAGGCACAGTATACTAACCTCGAAAAAGGGCATAGCAAAATTAATTTAAAATGGGTGGCGAAAGCCAAACATACTCTGGCTAGGCTTATAAATGCCCTAGGGCAGATAGCCTAGTATGAACCTATGAACCTATGAACCTAAGGGTTGGAGAAGAGAGTTGCAGAAGAAGTTAGAGAATTCTTAGGGAAAGATGTGGTGAGCTTCGCTATAGAGTCAATGAAGAAGGAGTTAAGGTTAGTGGCTATGGAATGATCTGGAGTGCTAGGTCACCAAGGGTTGTCTTTTCTGTCAGTATTAAGGAGGGAAGTGATACTGCTCCAAAATTTCTTGGGATTGGATTTATAATTATTTTGGAGCTTTGAGTAGTAAGATTTACTGTCCGAGGCAATTATGTTTTTTTACTATGTTACGCAGTTGTTTATATTCGTTAAGAGATTTTGAGGTTTTCAGTTTTTGGTCGAGTTTCCACTATTTATCACAAGTGTGCATAAATGTTTTAGTATCTTTGGAGAGCCATGGGGCAGTTTTGGATTTCACTCTTTTAGTTCTCAGAGGGGCAAAGCTATTTAATGCATTGGTGAACAAAGAATTGAAGTAAGTAACAGCATCATCAAGGGGAAGAGTTTTCACAGGGTTCCAGTTCATTTGTTTTGAGCAATCTGAGAAGGACTGAGAATTAAAATTTTTGAGGGTGCAGGTTGTGATGTAGTTATTTGGTAGGTGTAGGGGGAAGGGGAGCGAATTGCAAAGGCAGGTAGGTGGGTCACTAAGGGAGTCAGGCAAGATACCACTGTCAGAGATGTTGCTGGGTTGGGAGACTAATATCCAATCCAGAATACTGCCTGAAGATTTGTCTTTAGTGGGTCAGGTAGGGGAGTTAATTAACTGAGAGAAACCATATAGGTTTATACTATGGGAGTTAGTGGTTGAGTGGATAGAAGACAAATTAATATTAACATCTCCTAGAATGATTGCTTCATTACAAATATTTGCTGAGAACCAAGAAAGAATATCTTCAAGAATAGGGATATTGTTTTTAGGCGGAATGTATAGGGCAGCTATGACTATGTTTTTATGGTTATTAATCTTTAGGAGGGTCAGGGTTATTTTGGCTGTGGTGACTTGAGGTATAGGGTTGGTATAGGGTGTTACTGTTAGAGAGGAGGAAAAAAGTATGGCTACTCCACCTCCTTTCTTATTGGTTCTGTCATTTCTAAAAATTCTGTAAGTTGGGAGGGGTTATTTCAGAGTCATTTAGGTGAGGCTTGAGCCAAGTTTCAGAAATGTACAGAATATCAGAGTGGTTATGGGAGAGCCATGCATGAAAGTTGGGTAGTTTGTTACAGAGGCTTTGGGCATTAAGAGTAGCTAGGAGGAGGGACTTGTGGGAAGTGAGTGAAGGAGGTGGACTGGAGATGATGTTATGGTTGACAGGGGGTCCGTGATTAGGGTGAAAGACCCCAGAAAGGAGGATAGATATTACGTCCAGAAGTAAGAATAATAGTTTTTTAGAGGCGCTAGAGTTTGAGGTGAGGAGAAAAGAGAAGGAGGGCTAGGGAATATGAGAGGAGGAGGTTGTTTTAGAGGTCACAAGGATCTTTCAGTTAAATAGGAGACAGTTATTGGATTGATACAGGTGAGGAGAAATGTAGGCTGACTAGAGGGGTTCTTTCTTGGGATGGGAAGAGGTTGTGTGAAAGGGTGGGGAATATGAGAAATTAGGCAGATAGGTAAGTTGGAGTAGAAGGAAGATGGAGATAGGTAGAAGAATAATAAGTACCGAATTAGGTGTAGTGTGCATAGTAGATGTATAGGTTGTTATGGTGGTAGGTTATGGTATGAGAGGGAGTGGTAGTAGATGACTGGGTGTAAATTGTAGTGCAGTACAGAGGATGTGGTAGTTGGAAGAGGGAGTGAAACAGTTGAATGTGGGTGGTGTAATTAATAAGAGGGAGGAGAGGAGCTAGCAGAGAGGGAGGTTGGTGTGTAGCATAATAGGCTTTAATGAAGAGAGGGTGTAATTTTGTGGTTGTAAAGCTAGAGATAGTGGGGGCAGGTGGGAATTGGGGGAAGGGTAGGGGTGTGGAGTGAAGCGGAGTGCGAACGGAGCATGGTAGGCACCCTTGCAGACTAATTACAACAGAAACAATCAGTACACAGAAGCTTAGTCAGGGTAAGGTTTGAAAAGGTTGAAAGGAACTAAAGAAAGAAAGCACCAGTGAAGAAGGGAAATAGCAGCACTATGGCAGTAGAATGGGGGGGGGGGGGAGACACAGATAGGTGGCAGTGCAAGAGCAGTAGCAAGGGAGAAGAGTGGAAAAATGGAGACAAAGACACTGTCAGCCACTAGACTCAAGGATGAGTGACAAGGGACAAAAAATATAGCATCCGTGGCATTTAACAGGAGCAGAGAGGGAAGTAGAAATGGAGAGGTCCTAGCTGAGAGTAGAGTGAGGCAATGGCTTTATCTGAGAGGATCAGGGGGACATCTAGACTCTAAATGATGGGCTACAAATGCGTGGCTATAACAAACTTGGATGTATCAGCAGTTATGGTAACGGGGGAGAAGGGAGATTACCTGGGCATGATGGTGTGCATATAGCCTTCTCTAGGGTAGTAGGTGTATAATTAAACAATCTAGGAGGTGAACATACTTTAAGTTAACAAGAGTTTGAACAGCCGCGGTTCCAGGTAAAGCAGGGGATAGGTCCTCTGCAGTGATCTGACATGGCGGCTGTTTAATTAGCTGGCTCTGGAGCTGTAAATACAGGTGAAAGCCTTTAAGTTAACAAGAGTTTGAAGAGCCATGGTTCCAGCTAAAGCAGGGGGTAGGTCCTCTGGAGTGATCCGACACAGAGGATGTTTAATTAGCTGGCTCCGGGCTGTAAATACAGGTGATAGCCCAGATGGGCACAACGCACCACCAGCTACTTAGTTGTAGCAGGGAAAGAAGATGGGGAGCAAGATCACTTATTTGAAAGGTTCACAATAAAATGTCAAAGAAGGACCGAGACATGGCATTTTACAGATAGGTGGTACATCATCATGTTTAGCTGTGTACCCTAATGCAGTCCGATATTTTGCATTACACCTATTTTTCATTGGGAGAGATGCTTTGAACTTCTTAGTGGCCTAAAACAGTGGTCTCCAACCTTTTTTGCACCAAGGAACGGTATCACAGTAGGACAATTTTCCATGGACCCGCAATCTCCTGGCAAGTATAATAAAGTAGATATTTACTTATTTATTTATTTGACATTTGTTTAATGAGGAGGCCAGGACCGGGGAGAAAAGCTCCAAAGTACAATAAAAAGACAGTTGGCAATAATTACCAAAAAAAGTGTACATTCTGCTTAACAGCATAACACTGATCTACTGTGGTTGAGGGGTTAGTAAACCTAATGGCAACCTTACTGATTTTATGTTTATAAGAGCAATATTTAAAATCTGTCCCTATTATTTGGCTCTGTCCAGCATACCTCTCAACTGTACAGATTTTCACAGAATGTCCAGATTTTTGCCTCATATTTTTGGTCTTTTTCTCATAAAATTGTTGTTTTCTGGCAAATCACTGACAGATTATTGAGGCTGAAGTCAGAAAATAATGAGAGACAGTGAGTTTCATACTTCATACCCTTCAGAAAATTCATGCTAATGCAAAAACTTGTATTTCTATCAACTTTCAAAGTTTGTAAGAGCAGTACTTAAAAGGGTCCTTCTTTTGGGCCTTTGTCCTTCCATTATTTTTGGCCTTGTCCAGATTTCTTGATCTAAGTAAGAGGCTGAGAGGTATTGATACCTATCAACTGTACAGATTTTCACAGAATATCAAGATTTTTCCCTCTGAGTTTTGGTCTGTTCCACATAACTTTTGTGATTTTCTGGCAAATCTCTAGGATGATCTGAGGACTGAAGTCACTACATAATGATATACATTTGTATTTCAGACCTCATATCCTTCAGAAAATGCATGATAAGACAAATCATGTTATTCTAGCAACTTTCTATGGTTATAAGAGCAATATTTAAAATCTGTCCCCCATTCTGTTAGGCTTTGTCCAGATTTTTTGCACTACTTAGAGGTTGAGAGGTATGGTGCATGTGTGTGTGTGTGTGTGTGTGTGTGTGTGTGTGTGTGTGTGTGTGTGTGTGTGTGTGTGTGTGTGTGTGCGCTCGTGTGTCGGGGGGGGGAGTGAAGAGTGAGAGTGTTCGCTGGCAGCAGCAGCAATGAGGTTTGTGTACCTGTCGTCCATAATACACACACACACACACACACACACACACACACAGTCTCTTTTGCATTCATGCAAGCATTCACTCACACACATCGCTCTCACTCTTTTCCCATCTCTCACACACGGTCTCTCCCTCATTCATACCTGCATTCACTCACACATCACTCTTACTCTTTCCCGATCAAACACACACTCACATCCTCATTCATACCTGCATTCACACATCGCTCTCACTGTCCCGATATCTCACACACACAGTCACTTCCTCATTCATACCTGCATTCATTCACATATCGCTCTGTCACACCCACATGCCACACACCAACTTACGCATTCATTCATACATCGCTCTCACTCTCCCAATCTCACACACACACACATACACACACACACACACACACACACACACACACACAGTCACTTCCTCATTTATACCTACATTCATTCACACATCGCTGTCACACCCACGTGCCACACACCCACTTCCGCATTCATTCATACATCACTCTTACTGTCGGTCACACCCACACGCCACACACCCACTTACACATTCATTCATACATCGCTCTCACTCTCCCAATTTCACACACACACAGTCACTTCCTCATTCATACCTGCATTCATTCATTCACACATCGCTCTAACCCTTACGATCACACACACACACACACACACACACACACACACACACACACACACACACACACACACACACACACACACACATTCTTTTGCTTTCATGCACGCATTCACTCACACACGCAGACAGACACATAAAAACACTCATACAGGCATTCATTTACTTACCTGACGGCCCAGTACCAAGTGTTCTGCAGCCGGTGGTTGGGGACCGCTAGCCTAAAACACATCTTTATTGAATCATCATTAGATGGTAACTAAAATCCCTGTGTATTTCTTCAGAAAGAAAATCAGTTGTAACAGTGGTTGCTACAAGACCATGTTTTCAAGTGGTTAAAACTGTGAGATTACATTTAGATGTGTACTACACTGGAAGCAGTGACATCAGAACTGCAGTTGTAGGTAATGTTTTGCAGCTGGATATCCTGTTGGTCCTAACTGAATATTTTCTAATATCTAGAAGGGGACAGAGACACAGTCTTTCAAAGACAGGCCTCATTGGTTTCAGTTCATATGCCTTTACTGCAACAGTTTGATTTTTTGCATTATACTGTGTTTTATTTATGGGTGCTGTGCAGAATTCCTGCTCAGTACAGTGTTCAGCAGTAGCCTATAATACTTCTTTATGTAATAATTCTCTTTATCTTACCATATAGATTCTCTTACCATATGGATTCCATTTATAATGTGTCATAGTTACCATGCCAGTGTTTAAGCAAATAATGTGGCAGGATCAAATTCAGTGTACATTTACGTTAAGAAGAATAGGAATTTTGGGAGGGGGGGTTTTGTGTGTGTTTTAGCTAATTATTGTTTTGTTATTCCCTGAAGTTTCATAATGAAATGACAGGCACTACATCAATATAAATAGAGGTCTTTGCTAACTCAGTATGACATGAAGCATTATACATAGTTTCCACTTAAGAATGCTGTTTTGAATATCTGATCACTTTGCAGGAGATATTAATATCCTATGAATACTATTTTACTAATTTATCATTATATGAGAAATAACACCTCCATATATTTCACCAGAACTTTCAGTTGTTACATGCCACGACTACAATTCCATGCATTCAACTCACTAAAACTGTGGGGTGAAATTCAGTGGCATAACACTCTAAGTTCAGAGGTTACACTTGCAATCCTACATGTGTTTTGTAACTGAACATACACTTTATTCCACAGTGAAATATCAACAGGGACAGAGAAGTCTTCCAAAGAAAGGCCCCATGGCTTTAGTTCATATGCCTTTACTGCCATAGTGTGACATGTTACATTATAGCAATAACCCACGCCTGGGTGTGGGTAATGCTAAATTTACCCACGGTTGGCGTGGTTTGGTGCCGAGGGCGAAGCCCGAGGGACCAAACAAAGCCAACCGTGGATAAATTTAGTATTACCCACACCCAGAAGTGGGTTATTGCTATTATACCATGACATTATTTAAGAAAAGAAACCATTACTTTTCTTAAATAATGGCATAGTATAATGCCTGTTTACTGCCCTTCCGCAGATGTCTGGCATCCGCGGCAGTTCTGATGTACTGCGCGCCTGCGCAGTACATCAGAGCTGTGGGTAGCAACGGAGAAAGCAAGATCTCCGTTGCTTTTTTTTATTGTCTCGTTATGTTAAATGAGTTTAACATAGCGAGACAGTTTTAAAATAAGCAACGGACATCTCCATTGCTTATTTTAAAACTGTCTCGCTATGTTAAACTCATTTAACATAGCGAGACTCTAAAAGCAACGGAGATCTTGCTTTCTCCGCTTTTTTAAAACTGTCTCGCTATGTTAAATGGGTTTAACATAGCGAGACAGCTTTAAAATAAGCAACGGAGATCTCCGTTGCTTATTTTAAAGCTGTCTCGCTATGTTAAACCCATTTAACATAACGAGACAGTGTTTTAAAAAAACGAGTTATACTAATGGAAAAAAGTCCGGGCGACCGGACCTTTTTCCATTAGTATAACTCGATTTACAACGGGCACGCTGGCCAATCAGCGTGCACGTTTTGGGGGGGTCATGGTATAATATATTATTTTCACTTTGGATGTTATGCTGAACTTCTAGTCAGGATGCTGAGTCCAATAATCAAAGCCTTAGCTAGCTTATATGGCACCCAATACCACTCCCAGTTGGCACCCCTCTCACATAAAGCATCTGAGGAACAAAAAGATCCACTCTGTGATCTAGGGCTCCTCTCTTTTTTTTCCTAAGGGAAAAAGGTTTGTTATCTGATCTGGTGCTCCTTTCCTTCTTTTCCAAGGAGGAGCACCAGATCCTCTGTGTCCCACCCTTATGTTGGCACGAGCAGAAAAAAAAAAAAGGATTTGCCAAACTTGTTCCCCTAACACCTTGCACCCAATCAGGCTGTTCCCTTCCCCCCACTCTTGTTGTGTTTCTGCCAATAATGCCCTAGAATATATCTCTGTACTGACTTGTATTACATTTGAAGTAAAAAATCCTTTCTGTTTTACTAGAAAAATACTTTTTTTTCCATTAGCATCATGCCATAGTTAACATGCTAAATGTTTGAACAACTACTTTGGTGGGGTCTAATTCAGCATAGGATACGTGAAACTCCTAACCACAAATTAAAAATCTTATCTGTTTTTGTAGCTTATTATTGTGTTGTTATTCCCTGAAAATTGAATGATATAATCTCAAACATGGATTGAGATATGGCCTTTCACAGACAAGCACTATATCAGTGTAGTTAAAGGTATTTTCTACCATAGATCTGTGTGGCATAGTGGGTTAGTGCAGTAGGCTGTAGCTGACACTGGCCTGAGTTCAAAACGTGGTAGGGGTGATTATTTATGGGAGGTTGGCATAATGGTTAAGGTGTTTGCCTTAGAGACACAAGTGGTAGGGTTTGATTCTCACATGAGGTAATTAGCTAGGCTTAAAATGGCCCACAAGGGCAATTAGCCTAGTACTACTCTATGAACCTATGAACCTATATTCTCACATTTTGCGTTATAACTGCTTTCCATCCGGAGTGCTACTATGAATTTCTTAGTAGACAGACAAGAGTAATGGCCTAGAATAGATTACTGAGTTATCATTAGATTAGAAGTAAAACTCTATAGATTTCAGTACAATTTCCTAACTTGTACCACACTATAATAACAGTGGCATGTTTTCAAAATGTTACATTTGTGGGTTAAAATTTAGATGTGTGCTGCACTAGAAACTCTGAGGCTAAAGTTGCAGTCTTAGGTGTCTTTGGTATTGAAAACATTCTTATTACCTGCAAGTTTTATAATGACAGAGGGGATGGAGATACAGCCTTTCAAAGCAAGCCTTAATGGCTTTAGCTCATAAGCCATTATTGGCACAGTTTGACATTTTTGCATTATAGCCCACACAAAAGGCTCAAGTAATGTAATGAAGCAATTCCAACAAATGAGTAGCAAATCCAAGGAACACAACAGGTCCAAGGATAAAAACTGGTAATACACTGTTTAAAGATCAAATAACCTTAGACATAAACCCCTAGGTAAAGCTCCAATACTTGTGCAGTAGCAAAACAAGAATAAGAAGCACAGGTATAATACGTAAAATGAACTTTATTCCAAGTACAAAGAACTGGTTAAGCACTTTCGTCCCTACGACTTCATCAGAACCAGTAAATGATAAAAAAAAAGAAGTTATGTACTTACCATAATGTTCCATCTGTGTTGTTGCCTCTCATTTGCTCTTCAACCTATGGGTTTTGGATCCGAGCATCGGATCCGACTCGGCAACATACCTAAGCTGTAGGCTCCCAACATCTGAGCTTCTCCCCTACTCATGATGCTCCTCTCCTCCAAATCTTCCAGATCGAGTTTGCTGCAGCATAGTATATCACATAATCATAATACAAATAAACAGGAAGAAATTACTTAGAAATACAGGAATCAGCCAGGTTAGGATACTTCAGGAGCTCAAAGGAGAACAGAAGTATCTCTCCAAAAATTTTCTGTTAGGTCCTTCAAAAGGCAGGGAGATGGAGGGAGGGAAGGTTGAAGAGCAATTGAGAGACAACAACACAGATGGAACATTATGCTAAGTACATAACTTCTTTACCTGATGTTGTTGCCGTCATTTGCTTTTCAACCTACAGGACATAGTCCCTAGTTACTGAAAGAACTTGGCAGGCCCTCAAGAAAGGATATTCCAGAGCACAGTGGAACCAAAAGACACCCTGGTCCTGAAAATAATGTCCAGTTTGTAATGAGAAATAAAGGTATGATGGTTAGACCAGGCAGCAGTACAAATTTCATCTATGGGAAGTTTAGACCAGAAGGCTGAAGAAGTAGCAACAGATTTAGTAGAATGGGCCTTAATATTACTAGGTAAGGAAATGCCCTTAGAGGAATAGGCAAGTATGATACAACTAGTTATCCAATGGGCTAGCGTGACTTTGGAAACTGGTTTACCTAATCTGGACTTAGAAAAGGATACAAAGAGTTGGTCATATTTCCTGAAAGTTTTGGTTCTATCCAAATAGAAGCGTAGTTGTCTATGTACTTCCAACATACGAAGAATGTACTCTCCCTTGTTTTGAAAGTTTGGAAAGAAAACTGGAAGATTGATGACTTGGTTTAAGTTAGCCTCAGAAGCGACCTTGGGCAAAAAGGAAGGATTAGTACATAAAGTAACTCTGTCCTTGTGAAAAGACAAAGCCTGTAGCTCAGATATCCTCTTAGAAGAAGTAAAAGCCACCAAGAAAATAGTTTTCCAAGTCAGAAACTTTAAGTCTGCTTTCACTGAAAGTTCAAAGGGGGGGGGAGGTGAAACTAAAGCCTGAAGAACCAAGGTGAGGTCTCAAGGAAGAGCAGGATCCTTAATAAGAGGACATAGGAGAAAAGTAACCTTCAGGAAGGCCTTGCACAGTTAAGATGAGGCTAGGGAAAAGAATTGTCTCCTACGTGAAAATTGGAAATGGCGGCAAGTTGCACTTTCACTGTAGAAATGCTTGCACCATTATCAAGAAGTAAGCCAGGAAGTCCCAAACTGCTGAAATTGGTGCAGAAAAGGAGTCTAAATTGTTCTGTTGATAAATTGTTCTGATGAGCCCAGACAGAGAACCTCTTCCACTTACTGTTGTGTAGCTTCCTAGTGGATGGCTTGTGTGTCAAAATCAAACATTTTCTAACTGGGGAAGAAATACACCAAACCAGCTGGAGTAGACCGGGGGACAAGCATGGACTAGCACATCTCTTGGTGACTGTCCCTGCAGTGGGATCAGAGCAAAAAAAACTTGCTGCACTTGGTGTTGGAGGGAGACACGAACAGGTTGCAGCAAGGTTGACCCCATCTCTGGAAGATCATGTTTGCCACTGCAGGATTGAGGGACCACTAGTGAGGCATCAGAATGGTCCTGCTGAACCCACCCGCTAGGATGTTTGACTTCCCCGTAATGTGCTTCATTATGAGAAAGCAGTTTGAAGAAATTACCCATTGCCTCAACCTCATGACCTCGCGACACAAGGAATAAGATCTGGTTCCTTTTTGCTTGTTGATGTACCAGACCACTGACATGATGTCTGTCTGAATAGCAATATTTCCAGTAGGAAAAGAGGAATGGAGGCCTGCAACTCAAGAAGCACCGCTCTCATCTCCAGAACATTAATATGCAAATTGGTCTCTAGGTGGGACCATGTGCCTTGGACTGTCTGTCCCTGATAATGCCCCCCCCATCCTAGTTAAGAAGCGTCCTTGGTCACAGAGGCCGAGGGGCTGGAAGGATGAAAGGCCAGCCCTGAAGATTATCTGACTGGATCCACCAAATGAGAGACTGTTTGCATGATCGTGAGATTCAGTAGCTCAATGGGTAATGAAGAAGAGACCATTTTTCAGTTAAGTTCCATTAAAGCACTGAAGGCAGGCAAAAGGTACCAGAGTGATAATCACAGCCATGGACCCCAAGGCCCAAAGGACAAGACTGGCTTTGGAGTAAGGAGTGTCTATTATCTGTCTGACATGAGTTCTCAGAATGGAAATCCTTTGGGGAGTAAGAAAAGCTAGAGACTGAGTAGTGTCCAAATGAGCTCTGATAAAGTCTATGAAGAAGATGGGATTTGTTTAGACTGATAGAGATGCCCAGGGTCAAGGCTAGAAGAAGTAGGTATTCTCTGGCTTGAAGGAGTCGATGCCTTATGGGAGCAGTAAGGAGCCAACCTTCTAGGTAAGGAAACTCCTGGAATCCTTGCAGTCTCAGGTGGGCTGCTACCACTGCCATGCATTTGATGAACACCCTGGGGGCTGTGGTGAGATCTGTGACAAAAGGAGATACTGCCAGCAGAGCTAGCTGGAATTTTGTAAATAATTATATGTCATTGGTGAGTATCGAAATGGTTTCTACAAGATGCTTGTGTTACAAAGGTATTAAAACTGTATGTCATGTGTATACCAAACTGCATGTACAGATGTGTGTGTTAAAAAGGTATTTGTAGAATGCTGTGTTTGAAATGTAACCACAGTGAGCCCTACTGGAAGAGAACAGAAATGTACTTACACTGTTGTAACTGTTTGAATGTATATGCTTAACAGAGAAAACTGGAGGGATGACCTCAGTCCAGCAAACTTTAGAAACATTTCTGAAATTAAATTACTTTATAGGCTATGCAATAGGATATCTCTTAAGTTTTCAATGCCGCTAGAGACACAAAGTCTGTACTAAGAATATTTCTGTATTGTCCTTGGAGTGAACAAATTGCTACTTTTGAAGCATGAAGGAATGCAGTTGTTTTATGACTTCCAGCGTCTGCAAAGATCTGAGCAAAAGTTCTTGTCTGTATATTTTTACAGGTAGATGCTAAATGCTGGAGCTTCTAGCAATGGGGGTTTTGGCCTGGGAACTAGAAGTCAGGTGACTTAAAACCTTTGAACATCTGATGAAGCAGTATCTCAACTGTGGAAGCGCTTATGTGGTAATTTTAATAAAAGTTTTTTATACCGCCTCATTGCTTGATTCACTTTTATTGTTTTTTGGACTGAAATTTATTTACTTTATAAACTACCCAATAAAAATGCTATCTCTTAAGTTTTCAATGCAGCTTCAGACAAAGTCTGTACTAAAAATCTTTCTGTATTGTCCTTGGAGTGAACTAATTGCTACTTTTGAAGCATGAAAGAATGGAATTGTTTTATGACTTCCAGCATCTGGCAAAGATCTCAGCAAAAGCTCTTGTCTGTATATTTTTACAGGTAGATGCTATATACTGCCAGATTCTAGCAATGGGGTTTTGGCCTGGTATGAGACAGAGCATTCTGCATTCTGTCTTGGACCTGACAACAACAATAAGAACCATTCACCACATCTGCCTTGCTCTAATAAAGTAAGTTTTACGGAATAATATAATTCTCTTAGATTCAGTCAGGAATTTAGTGAAGCTTAGTTTAGATGTTTTACTTTATTTGTGTGAACCTGTACTGCAATGTTAATTTAAATATTTGCTGTGGTTTTGAACTCTGATATCACTGTGAATAATTATTTAGTATTCTCTTGTTCTTTTATTGTTTATTATTAAATATATTTAAACCTTTCATTGTAGATGATCTGTGTAGAGATATTTAAGTTTTGAGACTACTTGCATATTTATTTGGTGGCACTGTGTGTGCCACTCCTAATAGCCTTGCTCTTGGTCAAACTACCATTTGTATTAGTATTAATATTACACAGTAAGATTGAACACCCTTTGTTAAGGGCCTAAAACTAGCTGATAAGGACTGACTGTTGGCAGTGGAAACTACCTTATAGTCTGGGCAGAAAGAGGAATAGCCAGTAAACCTGTCTCAGCCTTTCCCAAGTGTGTGTGTGTGTGTGTGTGTGTGTGTGTGTGTGTGTGTGTGGGTGGGTGTGTGTAAATCAAACCTCAAAAAGGGTGTGTGTCAGCTACTTGGGCAGGGACACGAAGCACTGGTTGGACAGAGAGGATGCTGTAGGTCTTGGCTTGGTCACTCAGCTGAGATCTCAACTCGATAGTTGTGCTAGTGGGGAGTCTTATCAGGGATCTGGAGAAAGAGTGAGAAACCATCCCCGGACTGACTGTGGTCTCTGTGTGCTCTTAAGAGAAACTGTACTTGATGCAGACAGCTGTATCTGGAAATACTGTGTGCACTTGTCATCACCCCAGTGAATGTCAAATAAAAATAAATAAGGTACCAAGCCTACAAGGCTAGAAAGCAAAGTATAATTTATTTAACAAAATAAAAGTACAGGTAAGAGCTTTCGCGATTTGCTAATCGCTTCATCAGACAAACTAGTTAAAACACAACCAACATTTATATACTACAGTAACCAATCCATTGTTAAGACCAATTAAGCAACTCTTAAAGAGACATTAGTTCAACATATATAAAACCTATGCAAAAAAATCTAAAATAGCCTAAAAAATATGTATTAGATAATATAAATAATACATAAAATATAAAATATGCATAAAAATGTGTGATGACACATATTAAAATTTCTGGTTATGTATGTATAAACAACATCCACACTCAGTGTTTCAAAGGGTGTGACTTCAGAAAAGGATTTAGTGTGAAAGCCCCATTTAAGCCTGGTGGCTTTTCAGCATTAAAAAGCAAAATCCATTCCTGTTCGGCCTCTTTAGTCTGATTAACCAAGTCACCACCTCTCATAGTAATATCTAGAACCTGTAAAACCATAAACCTAAAAGTATGTTCAGAACCATAATGCATAACGTGTTGTGCTAAAGCATTTGTATCTTTCTTGTCCTTGATGTCCTTATAATGCTCAAGTATTCTATCTTTTAAACATCTGTTTGTCTTACCTATATAAAAAGCATGGCACACATGGCAGAAAGCAAAATAAACTATATTCATTGATCTACAATCTGCATAAAAGTCCAATTCTATTTTGAACTCTAAGATAGGATGGACATAAACCTGTGCAGAATGAATATATTTACAAGCTGAATGTCTCCTGCATGAGAATGTACCTAGTCTACTGAATTCAGCCCCAGCCTTATGCTGTTGAGTATTATAACAAAGATGTTTCTTAAGAGATTTGTTATTTCTAAATAAGAAACGAGGTGTTTCACCAATAATTCCTTTTAACCCATCTATGGTATGCAATATACCCCAGTTCTGTTTAATAATATCACAGTAACTGTTAATGTCATTGGAATATTGTAGGGAAACCCTCAAAGTATCGGTGTTCAATGTAGGAGTGTTTGGTCCTGGTGGTAACTACCCCCTCTGTAAAATAAGGCTTACATCTACCTGCCCTCTCGTTCCAGACATCAGATATACAAAAGTCAATTTCAGCTTCTTTATAGCTCCTACTAAGAAAGTCCTTCTTGATGGATTCTAAAGCCAACTGTAAGTCTAAATCATTGTTGTGCAACCTCATCAATCGATAATTCTGGCCTTTAAGTACATTTCGTGTAACATGAATGGGGTGCATGCTGTTCTTATGTAAATAACAATTTTTTCTAGTGGGTTTTCTATATACACTCGTAGATATGCTTCTCAAATCTGCTTTATTAAGTTTGACATCTAAAAATTCGATCTCATCAAATGAGTACTTATAAGTAAACCCAAGGAATCCAGTGGTGGTATGCATATAAGCAATAAAAGCCTTCATTTCATCCAAGGTGCCATGCCATAATAAAAACAAATCATCCACAAAGCGAACATACCAAAGAATATGTTCATAAAAAGCATTATTATGTAGGACATTTGTAGCTTCCCATTGTACTAAAGCCAGGTTGACGCAGCTATTGGCACAAGCAATGCCCATAGCCAAGCCAACCTTCTGCAAAAAAAACTCTTTTTCAAAAACACAAACATTATTATCTAGTACTATGTCTAGAGATGAACAGATGAGTTTCACTTTATCACCCGAGAAATGCTTTTTCTCATTCAGGAAAGCCCTAATGCTTTCAATACCCCAGTTATTAGGAATAACTGTAAACAGAGACTCAGTGTGGTATAGGATTTCCATGATGTCTCCAAAAGAGACATCCTCTGGTGGTGATCTTGGGGACCCTTCTCCTTCATCCAGATCAGTGTCCTGTCGAATAGGCTCAAGGAATTTAGAGGGATCGCCTCTTTCCAAAAACATGTTAAAGACATAGTCACATTCATTTAAAAATATATCATAAGTAGAAATCATTCTTGCCACCCTTACTAATTGCCCTTTAACTCATTACAGTCAAGTGCGCCTACAGGCATTTCTGCAGTTACCTCCTACTGCTCCTCTAGGTATCAAATATTGCTTGCTTGTATCTGCATTAATAATTCCAAAACCAAGCTACTTACAAGGTATCAGAATATTTTATCTTGAAGCATACATGATGCCAAATACAACTGTATTGATATTTAGAACTGCAAGGTGATAACTATCATGCCATACCCACTGGGAGTTGGTACACACTCAAAAGATCTATACAGGATGGAATGAGTTTTAAAATATGTTCCTTTTGCATGACAGGGGGTGGCAAGTATTGAAATGTAAGTACGTGTTAGAAAAGGTGGGTTTCCTGAAAATATATGACTACAAACAGTTGAGTAACTTGTCTTTCCAGATTCGGACATCTAAATAGTTAACTTCTTCCTTGGTGTGCGAGTAGGTGAACCTAAGAAAGGATGTTGTGGTGTTCAAAAATGTAACAAAATCAGAAATGCCTTCAGATTAAGAGTTCCAAAAAATAGAAATAGCTTCAAAATATCGTAAGCACAAGTGCCAGGAGTCAGAGTAAGGAGAATTGAAAATTTAACTTTTCTTCCACCAATACATAACCAAACTGGCATGTATGGGGACGCAAGCTGTGCCCATTGTCACCCTCGTACTTGATGATAATATTCTCCCTCAAAGAAAATATAATTATTGCATAAAACTGGAACTCTCAGTCTGAAGGGATTCCTGATGTTGTTACATTGTTGAACATCACAACATCCTTTCTCAAGTTCAGCTACTCACACACAAAGGATAGAGCTAAACGAACCTTAGTGGAAGAGTAACTAACCCCTGCTTTAAATATATCTGTCAGAAAGGTCAGTACCTATGATATAAAGGCTGAAAGGGTATCTAAATGATGTCGAGCAGCTGAGCCTTTGGAACATTCGCCAATACTTTTTACACTTAGTATTTTATAACTTAGACAACTGGTACAACCTCTATATCTTTTAATGTACAAGCCCCTTTCTTTCATGTCAATAAAGTTAATCTCACAACAGTTACTTCTCAATTAGCTGACTGTTACATCATCCAGTAAACCTTATTCCATCTAGACTAAAGCTCAAAATCTCCTACTACTCTGGAGTTTCTCATCTCTGACTGATTATTTTCTAATAGAAGTTATAGAGCCATTATACTAACACTGCCTGCTCTGCCTGTCAATATGCTTAATAAGCAGAAAGAGCTGCTCTTCCTTATCTTCATATTTCTAACAACACCCTATTCAACAGAACACGGTCATAGTACGACACAGCATGACTATAATATCATATGTCTATCAACACTCTATTTGTATCTCTCTAACAGTGCCTCTGATCATGAGCCTCTGACAATGCCTTTGTTCACAATAAATGTGACAAAGGAAAAAGTATGTCTATGTTTTCCTATTTTAATACGGATAAATGTAGCAAGGTCTGAATAATTTTACCTCAAGAAATCTACCCTAACACTTACTTATACCTAAGAATACCTCAAGAAATCTACCCTGACACTTATACCTGAGAATAGTTATATTTATTCTGTATTAACTTGCAGAGAGGTAGCAGCGGTATGTAATGTCTGAAATAACTGTATGTGACGAAATTCATCCTGATAGATCTGTCTATGAATTCCCCCAACAGCAATCATGCTGGAAGTTCCTGGGATGTGATCTTACAGCCCACTCCCAAACCCCAATAGCTTTCTATACATAGGGGATAAGACTAGGATCCACCCTCCTTGTTTATCTACCATACCATTGCCAGGTTGTCTGACTAGAGAGACGCTGCACCTTGGGGGAGTGAGTTTTGAAATGTCTGCAATGCACACCCTGATCTCTAATGTAATGATGTGCAATTTGTCTCCAATGTAGTCCACATTCCTTTGACTATCCTGTTTAGACAATGCCCCTCCACCCAAGTAAGGATGTGCATGTGATAATCGAGGCAATGGGGATTGGCTGAATGAAGGGAGTCCCTGAACTGTGGTTTTCTGATTTTGTCCACCAGAACAGGTGCTTCAGACAAATTTGTGAAAGCTTTATAGGTTATACCATTGGTTGTGTTGCTTGACTCCAGTGAGTTCTGAAAGTCCATTGTAAAACTTTCTTATTTAGTCTGGCATTCTGTACTGTCGGAATGGAAGCTGCCATAAAGTGCGCACTTTCAAAACTGTAGCTATATCAGGTAATGGGTTATGTGACAGATTTAGTGCTGCTTGTGTTATTGTAGTAATTTATTCTAGAGAGAGTCTGGCTCACTGATTTATGGTACCCAACTGGCAGCTGCTGAATATCATGTACTGGGAGGGTTCCAGCTGTGATATTTGCTAGACTTCCTGTGAGCCCCAAGGACAGGGATAACTGGTACAAGTACTGTCTTGCCATAATAAGTCTTTCTATAGTAGATGCAGCAATAAGACAGTCATCTAGGTAGGAAATATTTTTACCTCTAGCAGGTGCACATGAGCTGTGACTGGAGCCATGTATTTGGTGAATACCTGGGGGCTGTGGTGGGTCTGAAAGGCAGGGCTGTGAATTAGTAATTACTTGCTCCCACCTGAATGCACAGTAATCCCCTGAATGGCTTTGCTATATTTAAATGTAAGTAAGGATCCTGGAGGCCCACAGCACATCCGGTCTCCTGCCTGCAAGCATGGCAGTATGGACTGCACTGTGACCATACAGAAAAACTCCTCACATACTGATTCAGACAACTGAGGTCTAGAACAGGTCTGCAGTTTTGAGTTTTTGGGCACCAGGACGAATTGAGAGTAAACTCCAAACCCTCTCTGGACTGGTGGGATCTCTTGGATGGCTCTTTTCAATAACAGGTTTTCCACCTCTTGTAGGGTCACACTCCTCTGATGGGGTGGCACCAAGGGAGGATGAGAGAGTGGGTTTTGGGGTAATTTTAAAAGGTTTATCTTTATATCGTCGATCACACTTCGTCGACCAGCAACTTAATCGACTCATTTAAGCGAGCCAAAATCACGAAAATTTTTAAATGTTGAAAATAGTTCGACATTTCCGGCCGCACCACACCTCCACACCATTGTTACCATGGGTCAAAAAGGGGGCGAGGTTTTGTCGTTCGCTTATTCAGAATTTGATGTTGGAGACATTTGCACTTCGGTATTCGCGGAAGTCGTTTCGCCAATATTGGGATCAACGACGTAAAGGTAAACCTTTTAAAATGGCATAGAGTAGCTAACTTCCCTAATTCATCTGTCATGAGTGATGACCAACCACATGGAATGATGCAGAAAAAACTGGCCCCAACTGCCTCCACAGTGGGACAATAAGGCAAGCACTTAAGGGTTTATATTGACAATGTCCTTGAGAGGGCCCTCTGAACCCTGGCTGGTGTAGATCATTTCTGCCTCTATGGCAGCAGTTAGCAGAGAAATTTCCTCTACCTCGAGATTCCCTGTTGTGCTGCTGCTTGTACCACAACTGCTGGGATTTTCAAAACCAGACATTTTTGGCACCCTTCTGTCTTCTCTGAAAGGATCTCTGAGGGGCCAAAAATTTAACCCTGGCAGCAGTGACCATCTTGCCCTCTTGCTTATATTGTTTTATTTTTTTTGCCCACTGCCTAACGCAGGTTCTGACAAAGGAAGCCCTGATGAAAGCTGCCTTAAAGTGTTCCACAAAGTCTGTAAGACAGAGCCAGACTTGGCAAAGCACTACAATGCCTGTGCCAGCTGATCTTGCCGCCCCATCCAGTGCATTATGCAGCAGAATAAGGACAGTGAGGAAACAGAATTAATGGTGGACACCTGGGTCTCCAGCTGCTTCCACAAGTCATCTGCAGGCAACTGCTTCAGAATTTTGATAGTTTTGCCAACCAGCTCTCTCTGAAACCTTATCACATGTCCAAGTGGTTCATTGCTTGGATGGAAAATGTACTGGAAGCACAAACTCATTTTCCAAGAACAACCATTATTCAGGAATCTTTATTAGGAAAGTGGATAGCCTTAGCATCCTTTGGAGCCTCAAATTTGGCAGTCACCAACAATACAATGGCATCCACTAACAGATCCTGACTCCAGTGTTGCCTATGTTTGGTGGTCCACAACACTCTAGTTTATGTGGGATGGGCTTCATTATGTAAGGCTTTCTATACGCCTTTGAGCAAACCATGTCAATCAGTTCATCTGGGAGTGGCACCACCTGGAGACTGCCGAGGGAGAGAACCTATAAGCTTCTTGTAAGATCTCTTCCTCTGGGGAGGTGAAGTCCAACTGGCCATAATGCCTTCTGTCTCATCACTTCTAGGATTACATGGAATGTGGTATTTTCAAGAGGGGATTGAGGGACTCACACCTTTGTCGAGATCTGTGTCTGCGGAGGGGAACTCCCAGAGAGGCATCTAAGTGATTCTTCTTCTTACACTGCCTCTTCCTAGGAGGGCTTGGCAGGAACTCATCTGAGCTGTCCTGGGAAAAAGGCACCCCAGATCTCGACAATTATAAAGTTTATAAATTGATTAGCACATGCACCCAGTTTATAATGGTAAACAAGTAAACAGCAGATTAAATGAAACACAAGCACTTTATCATCCATTTGTTTGGAGCACTTAAAAAGACTAATAAACATACTTTGCTTTATGTTGAGAGGAAGACGATTCCAGAGAAGTGGTATTCTCGGTGATACATATTTATCCCCCAGTATGTTCTATGTATGTTGCAAAAGAAATTAAAATCTCTTGAGCAAGTGTTTATGCCACCACTGGCCTATGCAGTAGGTCTGAAAGGATGGGGTCAGTTGAGGATCTGTAAGCGAGGCAGAAGACGCCCCTCGGTAGCCTATATGATACCGCAAAAAGGGACAGGTCTTTGAAATGGACAGTGTAGCTTTTATGATTATGCCCTTGATTTTCTTGGTGAGAAAGATTCAAGTTGTGTCAAGTCTTTGGACATGTGCATCCTAAAGGGACATTATACTTAGTGAACAGCCTAATAAGTGCCAAATACAAAAAATGATTCCATCCCTTGACCTGGGCACCATACCCTTACTAATAAGCTGCTCAATGAATAAGGACTTTCTTACAACAGTGGATCCATGGTCACTGAAGGACAGTTCATTGTCTACCTAGGTTCCCAGGTCCTTAATTACTGGATCAGTTTTCAGGGGGTATGTTATCAGAGTGATAGTTATAGCAGATGTCATGTTTGCCAAAGATATTATATATATTTTTTAACATTTAGTTTTAAGTCATGGTTTTGACACTAGCAATTTGTTTAAGGCCCTCATGGAAAATTTGGTGTCTTCTGAAGAGCTTATGATGGCACCAAGTTTACAGTCATGTCATGCTTGGTTCTTGTGACCTTTGAGAAGTAAATGCCAATGAGAAGTAGCCCATGGACTGAACTCAATGGAACATCTTTAATAGCAGGTCTTTTGGAAGAGGTAGAGATGCCTACTCTATTTTGGAGGGGTCCTGTTAGGGAATCAGTTTGCTATCCAATGGGTTACACAGCGATTTGCATTTACTTGTTTGAGTTTATCAACTATACCCAAGTCACAGACGGTATCAAACACCTTTGCAAGATCTAGATATGTGATGTGTACTGATTTTCTCTCAGCCATTACTTCATTAACATTCTTGAAGAAGTCTGCCAGGTTAAGTAGGTAAGATCTGCCCTTGACAGAACTAAACTGACTAGATTAAAGTGTTTGCCATTTACATATGTCCCTATTTACTAATTCCATAATGATCCTTTCAATTACCTTACAGATGAGGCTGATCAGACTTATGGGTCTATAGGTACCCAGATAGATTGAAGCCCAACCTTTGGGAAGAAGGATAACTTTTGCTGTCCTCTCTTCATGCAGCATAAAGCCTGTTTGAAGACTGATATTGGCTAGCCTCTGTAAGGAGGTTTGACAGGTCCTGTTTCAGGCTGGCCAGTAGGCATACCGGTATGTTACCTGGCCCTACAGAAGCAGTGTTCTTGGCCTTGGACAGTACTATGAGAATTTGATCTTTGGAGATTTGAGAGTGTGGTGAGGATGTCAGTATGCAATCTAGTTATGGGAGAGGAAAGTGAAGTTAGAACTAAATTCATCTGCTAGTTGATGGGCTAAGTCCTCTGGGTATTAGTTTGTGATATCATTTACTATTAGGTTTGTGCAAAGAACTGTTTCTGAGGTTTATAACATAGTTAAAGAAGGCTTTGTGGTTGCCTTCAGTCTGGGTTGCTTATTGTTACCTATTATCTAGCTTTGGTTGATTTGATCAGGGACTGGAGTTCCTTGTTAAGTTTAGGAAATATATTTTTCTTAACTAGAAAGCTACATTTGTTTTATGCGAAATGATTTTTTTTTTTTTTACTGTAGAATCTATTTATATTTGGATTCTATCAAAGGGGTTTATTTTTACATCTAGCATTGTATTTACTTCAGAGAGATACAAATGCTTCTATGTAGCTATTTATATGTGTGTAGAATTTGGTGGTAAAGGATTCTGCATATGCAGAGG
>NC_056732.1:1019971296-1019979672 GCF_019279795.1 Protopterus annectens | reverse complement strand
GAAGTTCATTTCTTGCTTCTTTCTTAATATATATATATATATATATATATATGTATATATATATATATATATATATATATATATATATATATATATATATATATGAATGGGTATATGTGTGTGTATATTAATGGGTGTATGAGTATATGCGTGTGCATATGAATGGGTGTATGAGTATGCGTGTGCATATGAATGGGTGTATGAGTATGTGTGTATATGAATGGGTGTATGTGTATATCTGTGGTTGTGTGTGTGTGTATATGAATGGGTGTATGTGTGTGTGTGTGTGTGTGTGTGTGTGTGTGTGTGGGTGTATATGTGTGATTATGTGTGTATATGAATGGGTGTATATGTATATGTGTGATTGTGTGTGTGTATATAAATGGATGTATGTGTATATGTGTGTGTGGGTATATGAATGGATGTGTGTGTATATGAATGGGTGTGTATGTGTATATCTGTGTGTGTGTGTGTATATGAATGGGTGTATGTGTATGTTTGTATATGAATGGGTGTATGTGAACGTATGTGTGTGTGTGTAAATATATATATATATATATATATATATATATATATATATATATATATATATATCTATAAAATGTGTGTGCGTGTATGAATGTATGTGATTTTGTGTGTGTGTATATGAATGTGTTTATGTCTGTATATGTTTGTGTGTATGTATGAATGTGTGTCTGTGTGGTATATATGAGTGTTTGTGTGTGTGTGTGTGTGTGTGTGTGTGTGTGAGATTTTTCTTGAACAGTGCTAACGAAGATTTTTGCTTGAGATAGATGAGTAGCCTGTTCCAGAGTATGGGAAGTCTCTGGGACAGGAATCTATTCCTCCAGCATGTCCTGTTTATTGTGGTGACAAGGTTTAGGTCTCTAGACCGTGTAGCTCGGAGGGATTGGGATTTCTGTAGGTGTAGCATGTCCAACAGCTCTGGGTTTGACATAGCTTTATATATGAATGTATGTGTCTATGAATTTGTGTGTATATATGAATGTGTGTGCTTGCGCGCTTGTGTGTTTGCACGTGCTTGTGGGTGTGCTTGTGTGTGTGCGCTTCTGCGTGCACTTGTGTGTATGTGAGTGTGCGCTTGTATGTATGTGAGTGCGCGCGCTTGTGTGTATGTGCGCACGTGTGTATGTGAGTGTGCACGCGTGTGTGTATGTGAGTGTGTGTGTGTGTACATATATATATATATATATATATATATATATATATATATATATAAAATGTGTGTGTGTATATGTGTAAGTATATGAATGTGTGTGTGTGTGTGTGTGTGTGTATACAGTGGATATAAAAAGTGTACACACCCCTGTTAAAATGCCAGGTTTTTATGATATAAAAAATGAGACCACAATAAATCATTTTAAAACTTTTCCCACCTTTAATGTGACCTATGACTTGTACCATTCAGTTGCAAAACCAACAAATATTTTAGGGGAAAAAAATATAAAAAATAAAAAACATACAATAAGTTGGTTGCATAAGTGTGCAGACCCTTAAGCTATCACTTTGTTGAAGCACCTTTTGATTTAATTGCAACATCTTGACTTGTCAATATTTGCCCACTCTTTCTTGCAAAAGCGCTCTAAATCTGTCAGATTGTGAGGGCATCTCTTGTGCACAACCCTCTTCAGGTCACCCCACAGATTTTCTATTGGATTTAGGTCTGGGTTCTGGCTGGGTCATTCCAAAACTTTAATTTTCTTCTGGTGAAGCCATTCTTTTGTTGATTTGGGATGTATGCTTGGGGTCATTGTCATTTTGAAAAGTGAAATTCCTCCTCATCTTCAGCTTTCTAGCAGATGCCTGAAGGTTTTGGGCCAAATGTGACTGGTATTTGGAACTGTTCATAATTTCCTCCACCTTGACTAAAGCCCCAGTTCCAGCTGAAGATAAGCAAGCCCAAAGCATGAAACTGCCACCACCATGCTTCACTGTGGGGATGGTTTTCTTTTGTAGATGCAAAGTGTTTTTTTTGCGCCAAACGTACCTTTTGGAATTGTGGCCAAAAAGTTCAGCCTTGCTCTCATCAGACCGTAACACATTTTCCCACATGCTTTTGGGAGACTTGTTATATTGTTCTACATATTGTAGCCGGGCCTGGATGTTTTTCTGTAAAAGAAAAGTCTTCCGTCTTGCAACCCTACCCCATAGTCTAGACATATGGAGAATGCGGGAGATTGTTGTCACATGTAGTACACAACCAGTACTTGCCAGAAATTCCTGCAGCTCCTTCAGTGTTGCTGTAGGTCTCTTGGCAGCCTCCCTGACCAGTTTTCATTTGGTCTTTTCATCAGTTTTGGAGGGACATCCAGTTCTTTGCAACTTCACTTTTGTCCCATATTTTCTCCAGTTTTTGATGACTATCTTCACTGTGTTCCGTAATATATCCAATGCTGTGGAAATTGTTTTGTACCCTTTCAATCTCCTGATGTTAGGAGATATTGCAGTAGCGCTTGGTGTTGCAGTTTGTTGATGGATAGGTGGAAGTTCAGTTAAGTATCTATATGTAATTGTGTTGGCGAGGGGCTTTAGTGTGGGTCAGTGTGTGTTGTGAGTGTATATGTGTGTGTGTGTGTGTGTGTGTGTGTGTGTGTGTGTGTGTGTGTGTGTGTGTGTGTGTATATATATATATATATATATATATATATATATATATATATATATATATATATATATATATATATATATGGGTGTGTGTAAGGATGGGTGTGTATATGAATGCGTGTATGTGTATATGTGGGTGTGTGTATATATATATATATATATATATATATATATATATATATATATATGAATGTGTATATGTGTGTATATGAATGGGCGTATGTTTATACATGTGTGTGTACATGAATGGGTGCGTGTGTGTGTCTGTGTGTATATATATATATATATATATATGAATGAATGGGTATATGTGTGTGTACATATGAATGGGTGTATGAGTATATGTGTGTGCATATGAATGGGTGTATAAGTATATGTGTGTGTATATGAATGAGTGAGTGTATATGTCTGTGTGTTTGTATGTGAATGGGTGTATGTATGAATGGGTGTATATGTAAATGTGTGTGTGTATATGAATGGGTGTATGTATAAATGTGTGGGTGTATGTGTATCTGTGTATATGTGTATATGAATGGGTGTATGTATCTGTGTATGTGTAAATGTGTGTATATGAATGGGTGTGTGTGTACATGAATGGGTGCGTGTGTGTGTGTGTGTGTGTGTGTATGTATATATATATATATATATATATATATATATATATATATATATATGAATGAATGGGTATATGTGTGTGTGCATATGAATGGGTGTATGAGTATATGTGTGTGTATATGAATGGGTGTATGTGTGTATATGAATGGGTGTATGTATCTGTTTATGTGTGTATATGAATGGGTGAATGTGTAAATGTGTGTGTGCATATGAATGGGTGTATGTGTAAATGTGTGTGTGTATATGAATGGGTGTAAGTGTATATATGTGTATATGAATGGGTGTAAGTGTATATATGTGTATATGAATGGGTGTAAGTGTATATGTATGTATATGAATGGGTGTATGTGTATATGTATGTATATGAATGGGTGTATGTGTATCTTTGTATGTGCATATATGAATGGGTGTATGTATGTATATGCATGTGTGTGTGTATATGAATGGGTGTTTGTGTATGTGTGCATATGCATGGGTGTATGTGTATATGAGTGTGCATGTGTTTGCGCGTGTTTGTGCATGTTTGTGTATGTTTGTGTGTATATGAATGGATGCTTATGTGTGTGTGTATGAATGGGTATATATGTATGTGTGTATATGAATGGGTGCGCGCGTGTGTGTTTGTGTGAGCGTTTGTGTATGCATGTGTTTTTTGTGTGTATATGAGTGTGTGTGCGTATGCATGAGTATTTCTGTGTATATGAGTGTCTGTATATATGAATGCGCGTGTGTGTATGTGAACATATGTGTGTGTGAATGTGTGTATGTGAATGAATGTGTATATGAATGTGTGTGTGTATGTATGTCTATGAATGTGTGTGTTGTGTGTGTTTGTACTTGTGTATATGTATGTGTGTGTGTGTGTGTGTGTGTGTGTGTGTGTGTGTGTGTGTATGAATCTGTGTGTGTGTAGGAATGTATTTGTGTGTGGATGTGTGTTGGATGTGTAAGTGTGTGGATATGTGAGTGTGTGTGGGTGTGTGTGTGTATATGTGTGGGTGTGGGTGTGTGTATATGTGTGGGTGTGTGTATATGTGTGGGTGTGTCTATATGAGTGCGTGTTTGTGCATGTGTGTGGATGTGTGATTGGATGTGTGAGTGTGTGGATATGTGTGGGTGTAGATGTGTATGTGTGTGTGTGTGTGTATATGAATATGTGCGTGTTTGTGTATATGCTTGTGTATATGTGTGTTTGTGTGTGTATGAGTGTGTGTGTATATATGAATGCATGTGTGTATATAAATGTATGTGTGTATGAGTATGTGTATTTGTGTATATGAATGTGTGTGTGTGTATCTTTGTATATGTATGTGGGTGTGTTCATATATGTGGGTATGTTTATGTGTATGTGTACATGTGCGTTTGTGTGTATATGTGTATATATGTGTGTGTGAATGTGTGTGCACGTGCGTATATGAATGTGTATGTGAATGTGAATATGAATGTGTGTATATGTGTATGAATGTGTGTGTGTATATGTGTATGAATGTATGTGTGAGCATATGTGTTTGTGTGTAGATATATATATATATATATATATATCTATATATATATATATATATATATATATATATATATATAATATGAATGTGTGTGCTTATGTATGAATGTGTGTGTTCTGTGTGTATATATGAGTGTGTGTGTGTGTGTGTGTGTGTGTGTGTGTGTAGATATATATGTATATATATATAGATATATATATATATATATATATATATATGAATGTGCGTGTTCTGTGTGTGAATGTGTGTATATATGAATGTGTGCGTTTATATGATTGTGTGTGTATATGTGTGTGTATATATGAATGTGTGTGTATATATATGAACGTATGTGTCTACATACATACATATATATATATTTATATATATATATATATATATATATAGAAAACTGTGTGTGTATGTGTGTATGTATAGGAATGTATGTGTATAGGACTGTGTGTATGCGAATGTTTGTCTGTGTATGTCAATATTTGTGTGTGTATGTGTATGAATGTGTGTGTATATGTGTGAATATGTGTGTGCATGTATGTGAATGTGTGTGTATGAGTGTGTCTGTGTGTATATATGAATGTGTGTTCTGTGTGTATATATATATATATGAATGTGTGTGTGTGTATATATGAATGTGTGTGTTCTATGTGTATATATGAATGTGTATGTGTGTATATGAGTGTGTGTAGATGTGTGGGTGTGTTTGTGTATGTATGAATGTGTGCACTTGTGTGTATGTGAGTGTGTGTGTGTGTGTGTGTGTGTGTGTGTGTGTGTGTGTGTGTGTGTGTGTGTGTGTGTGTGTCTGTATATATGAATGTGTGTATATAGGTTTATCGGTTCATACTTGGCTAGCTGCCCTAGGGCATTTATAAGCCTAGCCAGAGTGTGTTTGGCTTTCGCCACCCATTTTAAATTAATTTTGCTATGCCCTTTTTT
The DNA here is from genome assembly GCF_019279795.1 of Protopterus annectens. Lineage (NCBI taxonomy): Eukaryota > Metazoa > Chordata > Ceratodontiformes > Protopteridae > Protopterus > Protopterus annectens. Next base: position 1,019,973,997 of record NC_056732.1, on the reverse strand, counting down.
GAGGTTAGTATACTGTGCCTCTGTGTAACAGTGACACAGAAGTGATACCCAGGGTAAACCTATGATCTCCCATCCACTCATCAAGATTCCTCTTGAAGAGAGTCAATGAAGGACTCTGCCTAACCTGGACTGGGATTTTATTCCAGAGTGAAGGGAGCCTCTGGGTTATGAATCTGTCCCTCCAGCATGTCCTATTTATTTCAGTGCTGAGGTTCAAGTCTCTCAAGCGCGTATCTCGATGGGATTTGGATTTTCTGAGGTGCAGCATGTCAATTAATTCCGGATTGGACATGGCTTTATACGTCGGGCACAGATCGCCTCTGAGCAGGCGGTATGCCACTGAGTAGAGCTGGAGTTTCTTTAACCGGGCAGCATATGGCATCTGTTTGAGCCCTTTGATCCTCTTGGTGAGGTACTTTTGGGGTCTTTCCAGTTGCTGCAGGTGTCTGGTAAGGTACATCCCAAAAGGGGCATTGTACTCAATTATGGGCCTGATGAGGGATGAGTAAAGAGGCACGATGACCTCTCCTGATCTAGATGTGAATCCCTTCATGATTAGGTAGGCTATATAAAATGTTTTTCTAACCACGTGGTTGTCAAATGAGAGATTGCTGTCAACTTGGGTCCCCAGGTCCCTAATTACTTCTTCTGTACTTAATGCATTACCACCTATGTGGTAATTTGTGGGCACTTTGTTTTTGCCAAAGGGGGTGACTATACACTTTTTGGCATTTAGCTTGAGGCCATGGCTCTGGCACCAGTTGTCTGTTTCTATGAGGCCCTTTTGGAGGATGCTTGTGTCGGCTGGAGAGTCTATTATGGCACCCAGTTTGCAGTCATCTGCGAACTTGGTCAGCCACAGTCCTTCCATGTTTGCCTGTAGCTCCGAGAAATATATACCGAACAAGAGAGGTCCCAGGACTGAACCTTGTGGGATGTCACTTGTAACTGGTTTGGAGTCTGGCTCCGGCAATTCTAACCATGTGGGTTCTGTCCTTGAGCCAGTTTGCAACCCATCTAGTGACATAGGGGTTTATACTTAAGCTGGTGAGCTTATCTATAATGCCCGAGTGGGGTATTGTATCGAAGGCTTTTGCGAGGTCCAGGCAGGCTGTGTGGACCACCTTCCCCTCCTCAATGGCCTTGGTGACCGTTTCAAAGAAATCGACCAGGTTTAAGAGGCCGGATATGCCCTTAACAAAGCCGAACTGGGTAGGATCCAGTGTCTGTAGGTCCCCAATATCTTTATTTATGAGGTCCATGATGATCCTTTCCATAGCTTTGCAGAACAAGCTAGTCAGGCTTATGGGGCGGTAGTTTCCAGGATCTGTTGAGGCACCACCTTTGTGGAGAGGGACCACTGTTGCTATACCCCACTCTTTGGGTACATATCCTGTAGTAAGGCTGAGATTGAACAGTAGTTTTATGTTCGGGTTTAGCTCTTCTTGGAGTTCATGTAGGACGCAGCCCGGGACACCGTCTGGTCCCATTGATGCTGTGTTTTTTGCTTTGGAGAGGGTGGCTCTTACCTGAGCATCTGAGATGTTAGGGGGGCAGCACCCTGCTGGGATAGATATTCGCTCTTTTGGTAGGGGGGGGGGGGAGAAGTTTGCGCTGAACCTGTCTGTTAGGATGTTGGCAGTGTCTGTGGGTTTGGTGTATTTTTTGTCATTTTTCACTAATTCTGAGCATATCTGGAAATTCTCACCCAGGTTCCTAACATAACTAAAGAAAGCCATGTGATTATCCTTAGTGTCCTGTGCAATTTTTCTCTCGAAGCTGGCCTTAGACGATTTTATGAGTGCCCGTAGTTTTTTGCTAATACTGATCAGAGATGCCTTCCCTTTTAGGAATTTTGCTCTATCATGTAGTAGCTTCCTCCTTCTATTGTATTGTTTGTTTATGGCTGGGGTCCACCAGACAGGACGTCTGCCTTTGGAAGATTGGGTCTTGGTTTTATTTGGATTGCATGATCCATGCATTCCTGAAGGTGTTCATAGAATGCGTTTATAAAGGTTTCTGCGGTGTGGGCCGTATTTTCCACAGGCCCGGGGGCTTTGAAGGATTCCACCTCGGTTTTGAGGAGTGTGAAATTTGCTTTAGAGAAGTTTTTCACTGTGCTTTTCTGGGCAGGGGGTGGGGTTGGGATGTGAATATCCAGTGAGATTAGTTTATGGTCTGATCTTACCAGTGAGGGATTCACTTCTGGTCTGGAGCATAGAGTCCATGCATGTTGGTGATGATCAGGTCCGGTATGTTTTCCCCTCTTGTGGGAGTGGTAATGTTCCATAGCATTTGAGTTTATAAATATAGTATATGAATGTATGTTTATATAGTATATGAATGTGTATGTTTGTGTAAGTGTGTGTGTGTAAGGGTGTGTGTGTAAGGGTGTGTGTGTAAGGGTGTGTGTGTAAGGGTGTGTGTGTGGATGTGTGTGTGTGTGTGGATGTGTGTGTGTGTGTGGATGTGTGTGTGTGTGGATGTGTGTGTGTGTGTGTGTGTGGGTGTGCAAATGTGTGTGTATGAGTGTGTCTGTGTGTATATATGAATTTGTCTGTTCTGTGTGTGTGTGTATACATATATATATATATATATATATATATATATATATATATATATATGAATGTGTGTGTTCTATGTGTATATATGAATGTGTATGTGTGTGTATATGTATATATGAGTGTGTTTAGATGTGTGG
>NC_056732.1:1019963796-1019968796 GCF_019279795.1 Protopterus annectens | reverse complement strand
TGTGTATATATATATATATATATATATATATATATATATATATGAATGTAGTCTATGTGTATATGTATATATGAGTGTGTGTAGATGTGTGGGTGTGTTTGTGTATGTATGAATGTGTGCGCTTGTGTGTATGTGAGTGCGTGTATGTGAATGTGTGTGTGTGTGTGTGTGTGCATGAATGTGTGTATATGAATGTGTATATTTGTGTAAGTGTGTGTGTGTGTATGTGTGTGTGTATGTGTGTGTATATATGAGTGTGTGTGTGTGTGTGTGTGTGTGTGTGTGTGTGTATATATGAATGTGTGTGTATGTGTGTGTGTGTGTATATATATATATATATATATATATATATATATATATGAATGTGTGTGATGTCCTTCAAGGATGCATCTGCAGTCATAACATATGGGTTGTCCTGCCACGGGCAGCCCTTGATTCGGATTCCAAAGTCTGGGTCTGGCCTCGGCTGATGTCGCACTTTCCCGGCGTCAGAGCTTCTGGGGTATAAAGGCATCAGCGGCGCCATTTCCTCAGTCTTTCTTGCAGCGGTGCCCGAAGCAGAAGCTGTTACAAGTGCCGGTCGGTCAGATCCAGAGATTTCAGCTACGAAGACTTGAAAAAAGCTAAGTACCCGTTGGGGACTCTTTCTTGCCTCAACCGATGTCAGACAAAGTAAATAATTGTTTAACTTGTGGGAAACAAATACCTCATAAGGATTTCCATTCTTACTGCCTTCCTTGCTTAGGCCCAGACCACGGCGTATCAGCTTGTTTAGCCTGTGCCTCCTTCAACCGGCGGACTCTTAGGCGTCGGTCGGAGTTCGCAGAAATTTTTGGAACGCTTTTGCATATAAAATGCCGTCGGAGACTCCGACTACGCCATATAAAAGCGCGGAAAGAACCGACACTCGCGGCCTGCGGTTTGGCTGAAACCACGGTTAGGCCTACGAGTGTCTCGGTTTCGGCTGAAACCGAGTCCTCGGTTCTTACTACGACCGAAACCATACCTCCGACAACGAGGCCAAAGGCCCGGCTGAGTCGGCTTCAGAAATCCCTACCGAAGCTAGCGCTCAAGAATTGTCCGACACCATTCCATTGGACATTTCTACTCCTGCACGTGGTTCAGCTAGGCCCCCAGCTTCTATGTCTGTTAAGGCCTTCTCCAGGGCTAAAGCTGCCAAACTTACAAAAGCTTTACCTGCCAAATCTACTTCACAGAGGCCTTCCTCAAGTTCTCAGATTCTCAGTCTTGCTGAGGACCTTATATCCTTAATTAGGGGTTCCCAACCTCACCCAGACAGGGCCTCACAACCTCCACCTGACAAAAGGCCTAGGACTGAACCCTCTGAACCTCTCTCCTCTGATTACTCCACGGATGGATCTGATTTGTCAGACCATCAGGAAGGGGCCTATTCGCCTTATGAGGATTTAGATGTAGAGGACGCTATTCCTTCGGCCTCCCCTCCTGAAGAATTTTCCTTTGGGGAGACTTTGCACTCAATGAGGGAACACTTTCAATGGCAGGGTCAGGATTTTTCTGATTCTAGAAAAAGATTAAGGACATTTTTGCATTTGCCCCAGCATAGGCCCTTAGCCATACCACCAGTGCTAACTGTAATTGATGATGTGTATAATGATGTCAGTTCTGTACCTGATTCTCTTCCCCCGGCCCCTGCCAAACCTGACCGATATTACAGGGTCCCGGATTCTCACTTCCACCTGTATAAAGCCCATGCTGCAGACCCAGAAACTATTTCTCAGGGCCCAAAAGGTGTTGCAGCTGCCACTGCCAAAAATCCCCTACCCTCTGACGACAGAGAGTCTAGAGCATTAGAGAGATGGGGTAAAAAGGTTTATACATCTGCTACTCTTTCTGCCAGGGCATTAAACTGTCAATTCCATATGATACAGTACCAAGAATATTTGTTAGATCAGCTGAATAAAAAGCTTTCTTCTCCTGAACCTTTAGACAGTAAATCCCTTCAGGATTTGGTACACAACTCTCAGCAGGTCAGTAATCATTTCTTAAAATGTGGCTATGATGCACTGGAGGCTTCATTTAGATCAGCTATGACTGGGGCAGTAATTGTGGCATGCCTGGCTAAAAGAGCAATCCTTGCCAGACCATGTCAAGGCTAAACTCCTAGATGCTCCAATGGAGAAACAAAGTTTATTTGCCCCCCCTGCACAGGAGATTCTAAAGAAAGTGGAAGAAAAAGCAAAATCTGTGCAAACAGTAAAGGAATTTCTGCAGGTCCAACCTCCGAGGTTCAGCAGAAACTGGCCTTTTAAGAATTGGTCCTTTCCAGACACCTCCAGAGCACAGAGGGGCAGGAATAGACGCCCTAGAGGCAGAGGTCAGTCAAAGGGTGCCTACAGGGGCCGTCAGTGGCAGCCTGCCAACCAGAGGAGTAGTGCCACAGCTGCAACTACAACCACTACCACAGGACAGACACAATGACTTGACTCTGATTCCGCCTACCAGGGAACAACTGGAAGCTCCCTTGGGCGGAAAGCTGGCTTTATTCTCAAAAAACTGGCATTGCATTACAAAGGACACATGGACATTGCAAACAATAGACAAAGGATACAGGTTTCACTTCCACACTTTACCAAAAAGGAGCGGAGTGCCAAACCTTCCACCAAACCAGAAGCCAGAGGCTTTAAGACAAATCAACAATTTACTTCAGATGAAAGCGATAGAAAGGGTACCATCTATGGAACAAGGCCAAGGATTTTACTCCAGACTATTCCTTGTACCAAGAAAAGAAAACCAATGGAGGTTTATTCTCGACTTGTCCGCACTGAACACATATCTCATTGTGCCAAAATTCAAAATGCTGACCCTACAGCAACTTCTTCCCATGTTGGGCAAGGTGTCTTGGCTGGTGACTCTAGATCTCAAGGAGGCATACCTGCACGTCCCTATCCGACCAGATTGCAGAAGACACCTCAGATTTCTTGCAGGATCAGAGCATTATCAATTCTCAGCATTACCCTTTGGCTTATCTACTGCGCCCAGAGTATTCACGAAATGCCTGGCATCAGTAATTGCACATTGCAGACTTCAGGGAATTCAAATCTACCCATACCTGGACGACTGCCTAATACAAGCGGACAACAAGACAAAATTGATAAAAGGATTTGGCCTATGTCATACACCTGTTACAGGCCTTGGGATACACAGTCAACATCAAAAGTCAAGACTAGTGCCATCCCAAAGGATAACCTTTTTGGGTGCGGATCTGGACACAATAACTCAGATGGCTTTTCTCACAGAAGAAAAACAAAAACAACTTCCAGATTACTTCATGACTTTGACAAGACAAGCTCAGCTTACTGCAAGGAAAGTCCTGCAGGCCCTGGGTTACATGGCATCCTGCATAATCTTGATCCCGCATGCCAGGCTGCATATGAGGAAATTACAATGGTACCTAAGGAATGTATGGTCTCAACACAGACACAGTCTAGAAACCATGATACCGGTCATCCCATGCCTTCAAAAGGAATTCCTGTGGTGGGCTCAGGCCTGCCAGTCCAACAGAGGGTTGCCTTTCAACAAACCAAAACCAAGGCAGACCATCACCACGGACGCCTCAGACCTAGGATGGGGAGCACACATGGAGGACAAATGTATCCAAGGCCTATGGTCTCAAGGCCAGCTAAACTTGCACATAAACCAAAAGGAGATGCTGGCAGTGAAGCATGCAATCGAGGCATTCAAACCATTCCTCCAGCAAGGACATCTGCTGATAAGGACAGACAACACCACGGTCATGTGGTACATAAACAAACAGGGAGGCACGCATTCCTACCCTCTATGCCGGATGGCAATGGATCTGTGGAACCTAGGCCTGAATCTCAATATTCAGCTGCAGGCCAAATTGTACCAGGAAAGAGAATTCAATAGCAGACAGCAAGCAGAACTACCACGGATGCTCCACGAATGGATGCTGCATCCAGACATCTTCAAACTCATAACAAAGAAATGGGGAATGCCAGAGATAGATCTGTTCGCCTCCCCACTCAACCACCAACTGAAGAAATTCTGCTCAAGGACATACCACCCACTAGCCTGGAGGGTGGACTCGCTCTCTTTCAGCTGGAATGCCCTAACAGTGTATGCATTTCCACCTCTCCCATTGATGTACAAGGGTTCTACTGAAGATCAGGGAGGAGCAGCCAAAGGTGATACTAATAGCTCCGGACTGGCCAAGACAGCACTGGTATCCGCTACTGAGAAGCATGTCTCAGGCGAGCTCATGGCATCTACCCCTATGGCCTCTTCTTCTAACGTAGAACAACTTCAAGACCCTGCATCCAAACTTGAAAACACTGCAACTAACTGCCTGGAAAATTGCTTAAAACCAAACCAAACTGTCTAATCTCAGAGGGTCAAGGACATTATCCTGGAGGCTCGCAGACCCTCCACAAGGAAGACATACTTGGCTAAATGGAAGAGATTCCTCATTTGGAGCACATCAAAGGGCACAGATGTCACAGTGGCAAACCTAGCACACATCCTAGAATACTTAGCAGAATTGTTCCACAATGGCCTGTCCTACTCTTCCATTAAGATTCATGCTTCAGCAATTTCAGCAGAATACAATATGGATCCTCCTATCTTCTCTCACCCTCTTCTCAGACAATTTTTTAAGAGGGATCAAAAATGTAAAACCTCAAAGGAGACCCCCTCTGCCTGCATGGGATCTCAATTTTGTGCTGGAAAAATTGACACTACCTCCTTTTGAACCAGCAGCATCAGCAGACTTACAGTTTTTATCTTGGAAAACTGCTTTCCTTCTGGCAATCACTCCAGCAAGAAGAGTATCCGAGTTACAGGCATTAATGGCAGTGCAGCCTTTCCTTATTTTTCACCAGGATAGTGTCTCTGAGAACCAATCCTACTTTCATGCCAAAGGTGGTATCCAGGGTATCCTTGAACCAAGCTATTCATTTGCCTACGTTCTTCCTAACCCACAGAACAAGGAGAAAACTTTT
>NC_056732.1:1019948796-1019953796 GCF_019279795.1 Protopterus annectens | reverse complement strand
GAGTATCACGAATCCTGGCTGTTAATAAATAATAGCTTTTTTAACTTGTATTCTAAAAATTCTGATAAGGGCTCGGTCAAAGACCCCCTCCCTGCTACTATTGGACGTCCCGGGGGATTAATAAGGCATTTATGTATCTTGGGCACCATATAGAAATATTGAAGAGTGGGGTTATCCACCTGTAGTTGTTTGAGCAACTGCGGAGTAATAATCTGTTGTTCGCAAGCCTGCTTTAAAAAATCAATCAATCACCCTTTTGTGTATCGGGATGGGGTCAAAATCTAGTCACATAATACTGATCATTAGTCAGCTGTCTAGTAGCTTCAGCCACATAATGTTTTCTGTCCCAAATAACTACCGCCCCACCCTTATCAGCCCCAACAATAACTATATTAGAGTTGTTCTTAAGTTTATATAAAGCTTCATTTTCAAGCTTAGTCAAGTAATAATGATTATTAGAAAAAATTCTTGACTGATGTAAATGCAAGTCTTTCAGTATTAACTGTTCAAACATCTTAATAGTACTATGGTAGGGAGGCATAAACTGTGACTTCCTGAATTTGAAACCCCCAATGTCACCCACTTCTAAGGACTGATCTTGATGTGAAAAAAAAATATTTTAAATTAAGCTTTCTGCAGAAACTTTTTACATCATTGATGACATCATATTGTGAAACAAAAAAAGAAGGGATAAACCCGAGACCCTTACTAAGCACACTGATTTCACTGGAGGAAAACACATTATCAGTTAGATTAATAACCAGATTATTAATGTCATTAATCGACTGTTGATCACTATGTCCATCTAAACATTTGGTTGTTTCAATTGGTCTTGAAATATCTTCCGTACAGCATCGTCTCGTCCTCGATGTTTCGCCCTGCCCTTCTAAAGGGATTCTGTATTTTTTAGAAACTGGTGATGGAACTTCTGGTAATTCCATATTTTCAGGCTCCGTGTCTGTATTAGACATGCTAGAAGAAAATTCAAAGCACTCCTTATGGACTCATGTCTCCTCAATATGGACTTAACCCTTTTCCTTTTAGGCCTGGGGACTTGTCTATCATCATTGAATCTCACACCCTTTTTCAACTTCTTCCAGGTGTACATGGTGGATTGTTTGAAATCATTAACATCACGTTGATATTTTTGCATCTTACGTTTAGACAGTTCCATGTCATATTTATCTAAATCGATTTTAAATTGGGTATATAAATTACTATATTCTGAGGCATTCAAAAACTTTTGTGTATGTTCATAACACTCATCGAGCTTAGCTGACAATATAGGCAGTTGTGACTCATAATGTTTCACTAGCAATTGCAAAAACATGCTTGAAGCTATAGCTTGTATACTTCTCCATTTTGCCATAAAGCTCTCATCACTGTTACCCAAACCTGGTTCAACATAAACTTCATTAGGCCTTGGTGCTATCTTAGCGGCCAAGTAGGCTTTTAGTAACTTACAATGCCATACACTTGCTCGTACTCGTTTGGAGGCCTCTGTTAATCTGTTAAAACTATCAGCCGCCTCCGTGGGTCTAAGGAAAGCGGCAGATGTAGTAACATTCGCATCAGTAACCCCAATAAAACACGCTCTATCATCTTTATCAGCTGTTATATTTTTGATGTAACTCAAAAAATCAGTACCTTGGGCCATATCTCGGCTGTTGTAAAAAATCGTCTACCAACACTTCCGCTGACCAAATAATACAATGGTTACCAGTAGGGAAAACCCAGCTCGGCAGTAAACCAAGAAATAAAGTCACTGCTTAATCAATAAATCTCAGGCCTTACTTATGTAAGAAATCGAGATGATGTCCCAGCACTCAAATACAATATCCCAAACCCGAAAATGGTGCTGAACACAAAACAGTCAGGACTCAAATGTGTATGCGTGATGTTTATGAATGTGTGTATGTGAATGTGTATGTTTGTGTAAGTGTGTGTGAATGTGTGTGTGGGGATGTGGGTGTAGGTGTGTGTGTGTGTATATGAATGTGTGTGTATGTATGTGTGTATAGGAATGTGTGTGTGTGTGTGTGTATGTGTGTGTTTATGAATGAATGTGTGTGTGTATGAATGTGTGTGTGTGTGTAAGTGCGTGTCTGTGTGTGTATATGTGCATAGGAATGTGTGTGTGTATGTGTGTGTTTATGAATGAATGTGTGTGTGTGTGTGTGTGTGTGTGTGCATGTGTGTATATATGCATAATGTGTGTGTGTGTGTGTATCTGTGTGTGAATGTATGTGTGTATATGAGTGTGTGTGTGTATGAGTATGTGTATGGGTATATATGAATGTGTGTGCGTATGTGGGTGTGTACATGTGTGTGTATTATATATATATATATATATATATATATATATATATATATATATATATATATATATATATATATGTGTGTGTGTGTATATATATATATATATATATATATATATATATCTATATATATAAAAGCAAAACAAACCACCACTCCAACATGAAACCAAACTTAAATTTAAAAAAAAAAAAAAAAAAAAACTGATGTTAGGACAAATAAATCACTGCCAGCACCAACAAGTATGGTTTAGCGCTTTCATTCGATTTAATAGAACAAACTTTTTCAGAACGTGTGAGAGTAGATGTGTGTGTGTGTGTGTCTATATAAATGTGTGTATGGATGTATGTGTGTGTGTGTGTCTATATAAATGTGTGTATGGCTGTATGTGTGCATGTATATGAATGTGTGTGTAGCTCTATATATATAAATGTGTAGATGCCTGTTTGTAGATGTGTGTGCGTGTGTGTGTGTGCATATAAATGTGTGTATGTAGATGTGTGTGTATATGAATGTGTGTAAATGTATGTGTGTGTGTGTGTGTGTGTGTGTGTGCGTATATATATATATATATATATATATATATATATATATATATATATATATATATATATATATATATATATATATGTGTGTGTGTGTGTAGATATATATATATATATATATATATATATATATATGTGTGTGTGAATACGTGTGTGTATATGAATGTGTGTGCGCGCATGTGTATATGGATGTGTATGCGTGTGTGTGTGTATGAATGTGTTTGTCTATATGAATGCGTGTGTATATGAATGTGTATGTGTATGAATGCGTGTGAGCATATGTGTTTGTGTGTGTGTGTATATATATATATATATATATATATATATATGTGTGTGTGTGTATGTTTGTATGTGAATGTGTGTATATATGAATGTGTGTCTACATATATATATACAATCCACAATACTTCCAGCACTCCAAAATTATGAAATCCACAGTCAGCGTGAAGTAAAAGTAGTTTATTGGACAAAACAGCCCAAATCAACACAGACCGGTGGCCGGTTTCGCTCACAGCGTCTTCAGTGTGCATAAACCTATTGCAAAGGCCATATTGATATACGTATAGCACGTACTAATTGTTTTATAATTTAAGGTGCAGATGCACTCAAAATAAACAACTAAACTATTATAGTGCATGAAAATTGAAACATGTGATAATGTTTAACTATATTAAACAACAATATCTATACTGGTATGCGATAAATAAATAAACCTACATGTAACCTAAATATACCCTAAACTAATAAAGATAACCATGTTATCTTCATTATGGCCATAGACCCTAAACTACAACCCATATAACAAACCAGCTTATACGCAAAATGATAACCAATAATAACTACCAATGATCATTTAAACCTGGCTTAAACAAAGCCCCCAAATTTACTATCCAACGTCGTTCCTTATGAGTCAACATACGATGTTTGTAATGATCCCCTATATTGTGTGTGGTTACTTTATCCAATCCTATAAATATAAAATGTGCAGATGGATGAACCAACTTGTGTTTATAAAGGGCACTTCTAGTCCACTGACACTTGATATCACTTATGTGTAAAGATATTCTTTGTTTAAGTGTACAAGAAGTCTGCCCTACATAAAAAGCACCACATTGGCATACCGCCATATATATTACCTATATATTACCCATGTGCTTTTACAGGTAATAAAACATCGAATGTCAAGTACTTTTTTTGTCTTTACAGATGTAAAGGACTTGGTTTTGGCCATAACCTTACAATGTTTACATGCTCCACAGAATGTGCTACCCACTGTAACCAGTGATCCAGTGCTTTTAACATAATCTTTTTTAAAGTTAGAAAAATATTGTCCCAAACTTTTACCCCTTCTATAACCAAAATGGCATATACTATCAACGTGATTAGTAAAAAATTCATCGGCTTGTAAAATATGCCAATGTTTCGACAATATGTCTTTAATGTAATGTGTGTTAGTGCCATAAGTTGTTATAAACCTAATAAAGGAACTATCATCCTTATGTTCACAATCAATCAATAATGTTTTTCTGTTCATAAGACTAGCTTGCCTGTGAGCTTGTTGCACCTGATTCCTACGATAACCCCTGCTCTGAAATCTTAATTCTAAATCCTGAGCTTGCCTCTCATACTGAATGTTTGAAGAACATATCTTCCTGGTACGCTGAAATTGAGACCCTGGTATATTTAGGATAGTGTGGGGGGGATGACAACTACTGGCATGTAAAAAAGCGTTCTTGGAAAAGGGCTTTCTATAGAGGTCAGTATAAAGAGACCCATCATCAGTTTTACCCACCGTGACATCCAAAAACTGCACCTCCTGTAAATCAATATTACCCGAAAACTTTATGCCATAACTGTTAAAATTAAGAAATTGCACAAATAACTGCCAATGTTGTTCAGATCCCCCCCCCACACTATCCAACAATCATCCAGGTACCGTCTCCACATAATCAAATCTTGCTTGAAATGTGTGGGCAAAGAATATATATATTGTATTTCAAAATACCCCATAAAGAGGTCAGCATATGTGGGGGCAAAAGTTGCCCCCATGGCTGTTCCCTTTACCTGCAAATACCGCTGATGATTAAAGGTAAAAGTGTTATGTTCCAACACTATTTCAAGTACCTTAATAAAAAATTC
>NC_056732.1:1019923796-1019938796 GCF_019279795.1 Protopterus annectens | reverse complement strand
GTGTGTGTATATGTATATGCATATATGTGTGTGTGTGTATATATATATATATATATATATATATATATATATATATATATATATATATATATATATATATATAGATATACATGTGTGTGTATATGTATATATGAGTGTGTGTAGATGTGTGTGTGTGTGTGTGTATGAATGTGTGTACATGTGAGTATGTGTGTTTGCGCGTTTGTGTATATGAATGTATGTGTGTGTATAGGTGTGTCTATGTATATATGAGTTTGTGTGAATGTGTGTATGTGAGTATGAATGTGTGTGTGTGTGTGTGTGTGTGTGTATATATGTGTCTGTATATATATGTGTGTGTGTGTGTATATATATGTATATATGTATATGTATATATATATATATATATATATATATATATATATATATATATATATATATACATACTAAGAAGCAAACTTCTGCTTCTGTTAGATTAATACTGTATGCTTCTGTTAAACTGCATACAGTATTAATCTTAGCCCCACTTAGGCTGGAGTTCAGGTACTGTCTGGTGAGGGTCAGTCCTTTGGCAAAGGGGATGTTTGTGTAGAGTGCTTCTACATCTAGGGTGACCAGTAAATATTCCCCTCCATCCACTCTTAGTTTGGAGATGTCATTTAGAAAAGAGTCCTTGGTGTAGTATTTGCTGTTCTGTACAATGGGGTTGAGGATGTGGTCAACTTATTGTGAAGTCTTTTCTGTTTTTGTCCTTCAGTTCGATACCACGTGGCAGAAAGGTGGATTTTCAGGGTTTTTGTGAACCTTGAAGATTCCAAAAAATTTTCCAAGGCTGGGTGTCGTGACTTGCATTAAGTCTTTTTCATCTTGAGAGATTTCATCCTTGAGGTACTGTTCCAGTAGTAGGCTGTCAATTTGTTTAAAATTTTGTTGTACCTGATTGATGTTGACCTTTTTGTAGAACTGATTATCCATGAGGGATGCTTCAAGTTTTTGGATATATATCTCCTGCTCCATCACTGCTGTCTCTTGTCCCGATCCCTTGTCAGCCTTCATGATTCGTAGGGATTTGTCATGACTCAGTTTCTTCCAAGCCTGTCTTTCTTCCCTGTTCAGGTTGTGCCACTTTGCTGAGGACAATAGTCCAGACATATGGAGAAATATGGGAGATTGTTGTCACATGTAATACACAACCAGTACTTGCCAGAAATTCCTACAGCTCCATCAGTGTTGCTGTAGGTCTCTTGGCAGCCTCCCTGACCAATTTTCATCTGGTCTTTTCATCAATTTTGGAGGGACGTCCATTTCTTTGCAACTTCACTTTTGTCCCATATTTTCTTCATATCTTGATAACTGTCTTCACCCTGTTCCGTAATTTATCCAATGCTGTGGAAATTTTTTTGTACCCTTTCAATATCCCGATGTTCGGAGATATTGAAGTAGCGCTTCTGGTGTTGCGGTTTGTTGATGGATAGGTGGAAGTTTAGTTAAGTATCTATTTGCAAGTGTGTTGGTTAGGGGCTTTAGTGCGTGTCAGTGTGTGTTGTGACTGTGATGTGTGTGTGTGAGTGTGTGTGTGCATATATGTGTAAGTGTGTGTGTAAGAATGGGTGTGTGTATATGTGTGTATATATGAATGTGTATATGTGGGTGTGTTTATATATGAAAATGTATATATGGGTGTGTGTATATATGAATGGGTATGTGTGTGTCTGTATGAATGAGTGTATGTGTGTGTGCATATGAGTGTGTGTATGTGTGTGTGTGTGTATATATATATGAATGGGTACACGAGTATATGTGTGTGTATATGAATGGGTGTATGAGTATATGTATGTGTGTGTATATGTGTGTGTGTTTATATAAATGGTTGTATATGAATGGGTGTATGTGTGTATATAAATGAGTGTATGTGTGTATATGAATGAGTGTATGTCTAAATGTGTGTGTGTTTATATAAATGGGTGCATATGAATGGGTGTATGTGTGTATATGAATGAGTGTATGTGTGTATATGAATGAGTGTATGTCTAAATGTGTGTGTGTGTATGTGAATGGGTGTATGTGTATATGCGTGTGTATATGAATTGGCGTATGTATATGTGTGTATATGAATGGTTGTATTTGTATGCGTGTGTATGCATGGGTTTGTGTGTATGTGTGTATATGAATGGGTGTGTGTGTATCTGTGTATGTGTGTATATGAATGGGTGTATGTGTATGTGTGCATATGTATATGTGCATGTGTGTATATGAATGGGTGTATGTGTATATGAGTGTGTGTGTGTGTGTGTGCGCGCGCGCGTTTGTGTATGTGTATGTGTGTACATGAATGGGTGCATATGTATGTGTGTGTGTGTGTGTGTGTGTGTGTGTGTGTGTGAATGGGTCTGTGTGTGTGTGTGTGTGTGTGTGTGTGTGTATATGAATGGGTCTGTGTGTGTGTTTATTTGTGTGTGTATATGAATGGGTGTATGTGTATATGTGTGTGTACGTTTTTATTTGTGTGTGTATATGAATGGGTGTATGTGGTATATATATATATATATATATATATATATATATATATGTGTGTGTGTGTGTGTGTGAATGGGTGTATGTGTGCATATGAATGCATATATGTGTATGTGTGTATATGAGTGTGTGTGTGTGTGAGCGTTTGTGTATGGGTGTGTTTTTCTGTGTATATGAATATGTGGGTTTGTGTATGTGTGTGTATGTGAACATATGTGTGTGTGTATATGAATGCGTGTATCTGTGTATATATGTGTGTGTCCGTATATGTGCGTGTGTGTGTATGAGTGCATGAATGTGTGTGTGTATGAGTGCATGAATATGTGTGTGTGTGTGTGTGTGTGTGTGTGTATGTGTGTGTACACGAGTGCATGAATGTATGTGTGTGTGTATGAGTGTATGAATATGTGTGTGTATATATGTGCGTGTGTATGTGTATATGTATGGGTGCATGTGTCTGTGTGTATAGGAATGTGTGTGTGTGTATGTCTATATATGCGTGTATGTATATATGTGGGTGTGTGTATGTCTATATATGCGTGTATGCATATGTGTGTGTGTGTGTGTGTGTGTGTGTGTGTGTATGCATATAAATGTGTGTATGTAGATATGTGTGTGTTTAAATATGTATGTGTGTGTGCATATGTGTAGATGTATGTGCATATGTATGTGTGTGTGTAAAGATGTTTGTGTATATGTGTGTGTGTGTATAGATGTGTGGATGTATGTGGGAGTGTGTGTGTATATGAATGTGTGTGCGCACGTGTGTGTGAATGTGTGTATATGAATGTGTGTGTGTGCGTGCGCGTGTGTATATGAATGTGTATGCGTGGGTGTGTGTATGAATGTGTTTGTGTATATGAATGTGTATGTGTATGAATGTGTGTGTATGAGTGTGTATATATGAATGTGTGTGTATATTAATGTGAGTATGAATGTGTGTGTGTAAATATGTCTGTACTTAAATATGAATGTGAGTGTTCTGTGTTTTATATGAATGTGTGTGTGTATATGTGTGTGTGTGTGTGTGTGTATATATATATATATATATATATATATATATATATGAATGTGTGTGTGTATATAGGAATGTGTGTCTGTGTGTGTGTATGTGTATGAATGTGTGTTTGTGTGCACATATGTGAATGTGTGTGCATGTATGTGAATGTGTGCGTGTCTGTGTATCTGTGTGTGTTCTGGGTGTATATGTGAATGTGTGTGTATATGAATGTGTGTGTTCTATGTGTATATATGAATGTGTGTGTGTGTGTGTGTGTGTGTGTGTGTGTGTATATATATATATATATATATATATATATAGATATACATGTGTGTGTATATGTCTATATGAGTGTGTGTGTGTGTGTGCGTGCGTATGAATGTGTGTGCATGTGAGTATGTGTTGGCACGTGCGTGTATATGAATGTGTGTGTATATGAATGTGAGTGTGTGTGTAGATGTGTGTCTATGTATATATGAGTTTGTGTGAATGCGTGTATGTGAGTATGAATGTGTGTGTATATACATTCTTGCATTTGTGTTTTTACTTCCTCGGGGGTTCTGTACTCTTCCACATATAGGTAATACATCTCTTTCCCATTAGCATTAAGATGTAAAGTTTTGTTTGGGTCCATTTAGATTTAGGCCTGATGTAGCACTCATAAGCAGCAATCGTTCTGTAACTGTACTCTATCTTAGGTTAGACTCCTAATAAATGTTTTGAATCTGTAAATGTATTTTTTGAGCACTGAACAGCCCCAGGAGGCATGTTCCCTATTCTCCTTACTTTGCATGTTACACCTCCAACAACCTTTCCGGAGTGTAATAATATGTGTGGAGACATTTCCAACCAAATATTCTAAATCTTCTTGAGTTAGTTGCAACTCTTGGTGCTTGACAAATTCTTACTCATTTTGTCCATGAGTATACTTTACCCCATTTGCTTCTCCTGATTTTTAAAATTGTCCAGAACTCTATATGCTCTACTAGTTACCAGTTTCTTTGTTGCTTCCTCTGACCTGGATTTCACTCTGTACTTTGTGTTTGATGCCTCCTGAGCGTATTTATAAGACCCGTAAAAGGGAGCCTGCCACCCTCCTCCAAGTAAATATGGAGTGGTAAAAATTCATGCCACCATGGTTTACAAGTATCATTCTGAATAAACATTCTCATTCTGTGGTAAATACATTCTTCCCATGGACTTACCCTTTACTTTTACTCGATCTGCCACTGACCAACATCCCATTTTTTTCCTCTTTCCCTTGCTGTTCCTTCCCATGTATGCAGCATTACTTTACATGTCAGAATATACTCTTGCATTTGTTCTAAATTAATCAGTTGCAGTCGTGTTGCCTTGAAATATCCTTTCAAGCTTGTCAGTGCCAACCCTCTCCTATCAGTAAGAAAGTACTAATTTCTTCCACCTAACCTGGGGATTGTGTCCGTTCCATATAAAGCTTTTAATTCTGTGTTTTTCTGGCCCCACATATTCTGTACTGCTGTATTACCATATGTTTGTGTTATATACGGCATGAGTGGAACAATAAACATTTTGACTATCTAAATCTCTGAATCCAGTTCTCCATTTGACACCCTATTGTCTCTTGAGTTTCTGAATGATTTTTAATTTATTCTTTAACTACATGTTTTTCACTGCTTGTTCCACTGATCTTGAGAGCCAATTTTGTAAATATTTTTGCCTGTCATGCCCCAACAAAGTGGGTTACTGTTGCACAAGTTTAAATGACTAGGTACAGTTCATCTATATTGCTGTTGTTTTACACAGATTAGTCTTACCTAAAAATTGTGCAAGCTGTTGTAATATTGAATGCTTAAATTCACATCTCTGTTTGGGTCTGGCAAGTATAGGACAATATTGGTGAAAAGTGCTAGCTTGTGACTTGTTCATTATTGGTCAGATCTCTTCAGTCTGTATTGTCTGTTTTTATCCACCAGGTCTTCCGATTACAGTGCAAGTAATAATGGGGATAAGGAACAACCTTGTCTTTTACCCCTCCTTGGGGGAAAATTTTCTTATACCCTCCCACTAATCTTAATATTTGCTGTAGCTCCCTCATAAAATCTCTTCATCACTCCAAATAATCTTCCAAGCAGACCCAGCTTGATCATCACTTCAAAAATGTACTTCCATTTGACCCTATCAGATGCTTTTTCCACAGCTAAGCTAATCAGGAGCAAATGCCTTCCATTCCTGTCTGCCTTTGTTCACAGGATTGATGCCTTTTTTATATAGCCAAATGTTTGTCTCCTTTGGATGAATCCACATTTGTCTTGGTAAAATTACTATTGTAAGGAGTTTAGAAAGCCTAGCTGCTAACAAGGAGGAGTAATCTTATAATTGTGGTTTAATTTGGAAGTTGGCTTATACGCCTCTGGGTCTTTTACATCCTTTACCTTTTTGGAGGTAACCACTATTACTGCTATTTTCCATAATTTTGTTGGGGGGGGGGGGGCTGTCTGTGTAAGGTTTTGTTGAATATATCTAGTAAGATTGGTAATATGTTAGCCTTACCCAAACTTCAATTAGTATACTGTCCATGCCTTGGGACTTAACTTTTGCTTGCTTTTCTTTGCCATAGTTGCCTCTCTCTCCTTCAGTCTGTATTTCTGCAGTTAAATCCCTAGGGTCCCCTCTTCAAAAAAAAAAAAAAAAAAGTATCCAACATCTCCCCCGTCTTTTGTCCCTCATTTCTTCTCTATATATGGTTTCATAGTAGGCACCGAATATCATGGAACCTTTGCAGGCCGCCTGACTATTTATTCTTACAGTTGGGCATCTTATTTCAGAGACAATTGACTTTTTGACACTTGGCTCTCATTGCTAAGTCATTTTTGAGACCTGGGGTTGTCAAATCAATGGTAATGTTAGGGCAATCCTGTACCTTTCATCTATACAGTCTAAGACTTGGAGCTCCTTATTCTTTAGTTCTGTAGTTTCCTGCTCATTGCTTACTTGCAGGCTTACTTGCCTTCTTCTTTCAGCTGTGTCAGGTATTCCTTTTATTTCTTTCTTCCCTTCTCCCAAATCTCTCTGTTATTTTAATCTGGGTCCTGCACGTATTCTGTTGCAATAAGTGTATATACTGCAGTACCACCAACAAGCCATTAAATGGCAAAAGACACTATCCCCTCTTCTCCCAATTTCCTTAGGTGTTCTACAAGGCTCCATCCTTGGACCTCTCCTCTTCACCATATTTACCAATCACCTTCACAAAGCCACCCTCCACGCCAGTCTTGTCCAGTATGCTGATGACTCCACACTAGTTTGCTCTGCCCTCTCTCTCCCACTTCTAGAAAAACTCACCCAAGAATCCTTTACTGCTGTTGAAAGCTGGTTAACCAAGTCACAACTAATACTTAACCCCCCCCCAAAAAAACAATGAATGTTATTCCATCCCACAAAAGCAGTAGATCCCACTCCCCCATTCCGAATGGTCGCATCAAACAATACCCCTATCACCCCAAAAACAAAAAAAACTATTAAGAGTTATCATAGATAATAACATGAAGTATAACAAACATATAGCATACACAATATCTAAAGTTCATAAAAAACTAGGAATCCTCTACAGATATAAAAACTACCTCACCAGTAACAGTAAAGTCACCATCCTAAAAACCCACCCACTCTCTACACTTCTCTATGCTTCTCCCACATTAATCAATCTATGCAAACGAGACCTAAACAAGTTAACTAGCGGTTATAACAAAATAGCAAAATGTGCTACTGACTCAGCTTTCAGGACCCACCATTGCCTAGCCCCCAAACAGTTAACATGGCTGGAACTACCAAACCTACTAACCTATAACCGTCTTAAAATTGCACATCTGATACTATACCATCCCCAAAAAATACCCGCTCTACAAGGCCTAATATACCACTACACTAACAATCGTCTACTATCATCATCCAATAAAATTCTAGGGGAAGTCACCAAAAGCAGGAATGGCTCTGGAGACTCTCTCTTCTCTAGTGCAATAGCTAAAAAATGGAACTCCCTCCCCCAAGAGATCCAAAACATAAACAGTAAGCTTAACTTTAAAAACCTACTTCAGAGCTACTTATCTAATTCTGGGAAGTGTAGCTGTTCAGACCCAACATAGGCTATACATCACACAGTTCCCCTAATGTCTTCCGGGGACTGTATCATATATCTTGTAATCAGTACAACTCTTAAGTACATGCTTGACCTACCAATCTTACCACAAGGTTCTGAAGAAACTTCTCTTATACCAATATTGATCCAATTATTTTCATTTCTCTTATTTAAATCTGATCATTTTGAATGTAAAAACACTTTCCTTATAATTATAATACATTATTAACTTTTTTCTTCTTTATAAGCTCACTGTAATGTTTGTCTCCATGATTCTTGTATTGTTTATTTTATTAATCATTGAAATGTTTAACTATGTACTGTACTATTGTATGGAGCTTTTCTCCCTGGGCTTCCTCTGAAAATGGGCAACCCGCCCAGTTGGACTCTCCCGATGAATAAATAAAATAAAGTAAATAAGTAAGTTTGTGTCTATACATATATGCATACATATATATATATATATATATATATATATATATATATATATATATATATATATATGGGTTCCTTTCAGAATGTCGATTGAAGTTTTGAAATCTCAAAATTCTGAACGGAGATCTGCATACAGAGCGGAATGGGAGATTTCCCTTTTCCTCGCTGTAGTGCGATCTCAGAGTTGTATATTAAAGTAGTGGAGATGTGGGGAGGCTCTGGGGGGTCATGCCTCCACTGCAGAAACGCTGAGAAACTTTGGTTTTTATTTTTTTTGGATTCATTTCAGAGTTTTGAGATTTCAAAACTTCGATCATATGGTCTCGACCATATGAAATTCATAGTTTTGGAAATTCGACATTCTGAAGTGAATCCATATATATATATATATATATATATATATATATATATCTATATAGGTCTACTTTTCTTTGTCAAAATTTCATTATTTCGAAAAAGAAAAGTAGAAGCCCATTTACGCGAAGGTGCACTTAAACGAAAGCACACTTTCGCGAATATCGGTTCCACAAACCGGTAAAGAAACAAAACAAGAAACACTGCAGCACCAAAGCACACTACAGTAGGGAAAAGGGAATTTACCCATTTCCCCACTGTAGTGCGATCTTGGAGTTAGTATATTTAAGTAGTGAGGATGTGGGGGTGCAGGGGGATTTGCCCCCCTGCAAAACAGTGTTTTTTTGTCTTTTCCTTTTTGTTTACTGGTTCATTGAACCGATATTCGCGAAAGTTCATTTTTTCGTGTAAGTGGGCTTCTACTTTTCTTTTTTGAAATAATGAAATTTCGACAAAGAAAATTAGATCCATATATATATATATATATATATATATATATACACACACACACACACACACACACACACACACACACACACACATGTATATATTATATGTATGTTTGTATGTATATACAATTGACAAGAATGAATGCTCTTTGTCTGACTTTGAGAGAATTCTCTTTTTCCTTGTTTTTCAGCCTGCTTGTTGCTTTTCATGCACTATCACCATACCTCTCAACCTCTAAGACCAAGAAATCTGGACAAAGCCATATATAATGGGGGGGGGGGGACAAAGGGCTAAAAATAGGGATAATTTTTAAATATTGTTCTTACAAACTTAGAAAGTTGATAGAATAGCAGATTATGTATGAAGTCTGCAACTCAAACACCTGTCATTATGTTTTTACTTTAATCATTTGCCAGAAAACCAACATTTTATGAGGAACAGACTAAAAATAGGCAAAATTCTGGACATTCTGCAAAAATGTGTACAGTTGAGAGGTATGACTGTCACTTTTTCTGTGGGTGTGCATTGCAGCAGGGTCAGGGAATTTACCCTAATCTCTCTGTTGTGGGTTCACTGAGTTGGTATATATAGGGGGTGTAGGGTTGCAGGGCGTTTGCCTCCTGCAAAAAAAAATGTTTTTATTTATTATTCGCTTAATTTAAATTTGCTCTGAAATTATTTTTTTTGTTCACAAATCGTTCAGTATTTGATTATATAATCCTGGTTTATTGCCCAACTCTTGAATCTCATTCAGGAATATCTGTAGTCTGTACAGTTATCCTGCTGAGCTCCAGGTCTTCAAGACCCATCAAGTTCATAAACCTTTGGACATACCTGCACTCTACTTGTTTTCCTTAATCTGGGCCTTGCTGACACATCTTTCACTTGCACACTGCATTCTAGTCATCTCTCATGACAAGCATTCCCTGGTGAAAACGTGCTACCTCTCCTAAACTAGTCTTATTTCCTTCCTCACATTTGGGAGAATATTTATGGATTGAATATCATTTTAAGATCCCCGCCCCCATCCACTGATATTGCTACATATCTGTCTTTTTTATTAATGCCTTCTCTCTATCTAAATAAGTTCCATCCTTCACCAGTATTGCTACTCTTCTACTTCTCTCACTTTCTAATTCTGTGGAGAACACTTCCTTAAATCCCCATTTGGTAATGATCTTGTGCTCATATTTTTAGATGGGTTTTCTGCAGAAATATCTCATTAATTTGTCTTGTTTAAGATAAGTGAATGCCCTAGTCAGTTTTGTTTTATTGCCAAGCCACTGACATTCCACAACAGAATATGCAAACTACTTATAATTATTCTTCTACTGTTCCTACCTCTTTCTACTAAGTATACCCTTCTGCCCCCCCCCCCCTTTTAAGTTTATTTTCATTTCTGTTATCCCCATTCTTTGCACAACCATCTGAACATGTTGTTTGTTTTCCTGCTTTCTGATTTGATTACCTTCTTTTATATTACTAAGTTCCCTGAGCTGTCTTATTCCATCATTCTAGCATTTTTATTTGTGGATAAATCCTTATTCATAATAAAAAGAAAAAACAAAGCATTTAACTGGATAACTGTGTTCGTTGCACACACCTGCCTCAATAGGTATAGTGGTATGATGTTACTGCGCATCCATACGCTTGCTTTTAATAATCCGGATGAGCTATTGAATTAGAGTGATGTAGTGCTAATTGATGCACAAAATAAAAAGTTGCCTTGTAGCAAAAAAAGAAACAACCACCAGTATATCCAACAAATTTAATGAAACTGTGATGTCTCTACCAAAGACTTTAAGGAGTATAACACAAAGTAAAAAACGTGCCCCATATATACACATTATACCGCTCAACCTGGAAACATCAAAAATCTGGACAAGGCCCTTGAAAAACAGGTACAAATCTGTACGCTGATTAACATACAATTTGCGTGCATAATTATGTAACCCCGCCCACTCCAATGGAATTGTGGGATACCAGCATTCAAATGCAAACCGAAGAGGAAAAAGTGTTTTATCTTGAATGCTGGAAAATGTACTGCACTTGTATAAAAAAAAAATATAATGCAGCACAGAACATAATTCTAATTTTCTGTTCTTGAATGTGGGTTAATGATATTTTTTGCTCTTTCCACTGAGGCACAAATGCCCTTGTGCATGACATTTTCTCACTTCTGTTGTACCTGTAGCTACACCCTTGTCTTGTTACACCCACCCCCTTTAAAAGTACAACAACACAGTACACTATCAGCAATGCATCTACATACTGTGGAAGTAGAACACACAGAGCCTTCTGCATCAAAAACAAGAATTTAACCTGTTATGCTAGTAACAGTGCAAGCAGACTTGGTGTAAGCAACACTAAACTTCTCTTCCCCTGAAGCTCTCAGCTCCTTGTAAAATCCACTCAACACTTAACTGTATCTGTTAACTTTGCAGCACAAGAAATCTGGAAAAAGCCAACATTTATGGGGGGGGGGGGGTGACAAAAGCCCCAAAACCAGGGACACATTTTAAACATTGCTTGTGTGATTTTGGAAAGGACCCTGTGCACTACAGTCAGAGCAACATACCAATATGCCAAATCAGCAGCTTCGTGAAAAATAGGAAGACTAAAACTTAAATGAATATCATTTAGTGAATTAAGTTCTCACCATAGCTGTCAACCTCTTAGCACAAATAACCTGGACAAAGCCAATAATGGGGGAATACAGCCCCGAAAATAGGGACAGATTTCAAACACTGATCCTATAAACTTAGAAAATTACTAGAATAAAAGGTTTTGTGTTTCCATTTTCATTTTCTAAAGAATATGAAGTCTGAAATTCAAATGTCTGCCATTATTTAGTGAATTCAATCCTTCACGGATTTGCAACAAAAATCCAGAAAACAACATATTTTATGAGGAACAGAACAAAAATATGAGGCATAAATCTGGAAGTGGTGGTGGGTAGGAACTTTAGGCTCTTGTTACCTGTACTGAAAGTATAGTGTTTGAGCCCGAGTATCTCTTGCCACCAGGTATATTCACTTGGGGCATTTCACACACATACACATATCACTCTTATACTCTCTGCATCTTATCTTCTGAATCAAGGACAAAGCAAAATGTGCTAGAGAAAAAAGTAGTATATATCATGCACTTCTAAATACTGCTGCTATTCATTTAGAAAGTTGATGGAATAACAAGACTAGCATAGACTGACTTCTTTTGAAGAATTAGAATTATGTAATCATAACGTCTGGTATTAATTACCGGCATAATCAGTCCTATTCTTTCACAGATCACAACTTTCAGAAAGTAAATTTCTGAGGCAAAATCAGTGTACTGCCTGAAAAGCAAGGATGACAGCTAGGAGACAACACACACACACACACACACACACACACACACACACACACACACACACACACAATGAATGAACCCACCAGGGCACCAGAGATAACAAACGAACCCACCAGGGCACCAGCGATAACAAACGAACCCACCAGGGCACCAGCGATAACGAAAGAGCCTACCAGGGCACCACCGATAACGAACGAGCCCACCAGGGCACCAGAGTTAACGAACGAGCCCACCTTGGCACCAGAAATAACAAGCAGCAGACATAATGAACAAACCCAAATACCTCTAGTAACTAGTTTGTTCAGGCAGCATTCCCTTCACAGCAGCAGCCAACATAATGAACGGTTTGTTCAGCCAGCATTTCCTTCATAGCAGCAGACATAATGAATGAACGGTTTGTTCAGGCAGCATTCCCTTCATAGCAGCAAACATAATGAACGAACTGTTTATTCAGGCAGCATTCCCTTCATAAGCAACAACATAATTCTGACCAAACAACAGCGGCATGCATGTCATTGAGCTAACTCAATTCTGGCAGGCTGGCATTTGGCTAGCTCAATTCCGATAGGCTGGCAGGCAGTTTCACGGAGCTGACGTCATCGCACACATGATGACGTCATATCAAAACGCCGGTAAAGAAATTTTTAAATAAAAATGCCAGGAAATGCGTAAATTAAGGGGTGCCACTCTGGAATCGTGGCACCCCATTATTTGGACCCCAAAACTGTAAAAACCAAGTAATTCGGTATGGTTGGGAGGTATGATACACATATAAGTACATCAATTAAACAATCATACAATTAAAGAAGTACTCTCCAGTTACATTCTTCATTTAGTCCCCTTGGAGACAGGGTGTCAGGGTGATGTAGTGTTAATGCCCAAACCTTTACCCACCCACATCTTGTTCTCATCTGGTATGTGAACTCCTAAGGTGTTCTCTTAGTTAGACAAAAACTGCACCTTGAGGTTTAAGCTTTATTTTAGTATAAGTTGCCATAATTCACAGGTTATTTTTATAGTGTTGTGGAGAAATTTACTATTTTTATTAAATTCTGGAAGGGGCTTTAAGGTAGAGCCATCTTGGATATTTTGATGTAGCCAGTAGACCGCTAGGCAGCTTCGTTATATTAAATGAAATGACTCCCATGCTCTGCATGTGATGCTTAACTAGTTACATTTTTAACACTTTTATTAACTTCACATATTGCACAGTGACATAGATGAACATATTTTTGTAAAAGAGGAAGCAAACTATTCCCAGGGTTTTTATTTTTCATGTATTATACATATATTGTTTCTTTCTTGATAATTTATTAAATTATTATTCATTTTCATATTAAATAGATTGCACAAGTCATGCCTTCCCAGAAGTTTCACTCCTCCTGACTGAACATTTTCTACATGCATTGTTCCTAGAGATTCCATTTATTTCTATGTAGTTTGCTCCTTCCCTTCTCTAATGATCCCACTGTCACATATTTTATTTCATTTACAGTATTTAATATGCTTGTTTTTGTCTTTGGTTTCTGTTTTCTAGAAAACTGTTTTTTGGCAGCCAATAGCATTAAACTTGGCAATGCTTTGCTATGTCTTGGCAGTTCAGTTTCAGTATCCCAGCTCAAAAGAATCTTCTCCTTATTTACAATAATTTGTTGTCCCAGTTTTTCCGGTAAAGTACCATGTAGGATAAAATCTACCAACTTGTTGCTTCCACCCCGTACCAACAAAGCATGTTACAAAGTACCACTATTTTCCTCATTCCACCGCCAGCATTTGTTGATTACCTGTGAAGGTATTCTCTGAATTATAGTACTTTAGGCATATAAACATAAAATCCTAAATCTTCTAGATTTTGTTACGTACATGGAAACCATACAAATATCCTCCCATTGTTCCTTTGTATATTGCCTTTCCAGTCACACTTCCCAGTCTTATTTAATCACTTTTGATTGATTCTTATATTGTGTATTGTTTCGTATTATAGCAGTAACCCATGATGTAGGTGTGGTATATTGAAGATTTGCCCACGGTTGGTGTGGTTTAATCACAAGAACAAAGCCCTCTAGACTCAATTTTTTTCTTAAAAAAAAAAAAACTTGCATTGATGTCTTTGTATAACGGTGACATGGTCTTCTGCGTTGTTTCCCAATTCCGCTGCTTTGTTGATGTACTGTGCATGCATATAGGACTTCTGTTCCCACGTTTAGGCAGTACATCAGTGCTTTGGAAAACAAGCAATGGAAATAGGAAGATCTGTATATATTTTTTTTTTTGGAAAGAAAAGAAAGCTGTAACCTCCGGACAGTTTAGAGGTAGGAGAGATGGGGAAAAATACAAGGAGAATCAGGTATGTTTCTTTAGTTTTGCAGAATGTACCTGATTTTTCTTGTATTTTCTCTGCTGCTGAAAGTACTTTTCCACCTCTTATTTTTTGAGAGAGATTTTGCAGTATAAACCTTGGCTGTAGATGGTTGTCACTGTTGTAGTGATACCCTGGACCCATGTGCAAAAATGGGAAAAGTTGAGGATAGATGGATTTGCATTGTCTGGAGGAAAAAAGTTTGAAACTGAAAAGCATGTCATTATTTAGTGACTTCATTTCTCAGTCATTTGTCAGAAAACCACAAATTTTATGAGGAATGATGTCACTAAGTAATGACACGCATTTCAGTTTCAGACTTTCTTTCAGACTAATGCATGTCTACATATTCCAGTAGATAAAGGTCTGGCTGCTCAGTGATACTTTAGTGGCCGGACTTTTACTGTTGCTATATTCTCGATTTACAATGGGCACACTGGT
>NC_056732.1:1019883796-1019918796 GCF_019279795.1 Protopterus annectens | reverse complement strand
GTTAGCCAAACGTACTCTTTGTAGTATCTGCAGTGTGCACAGGATTGACGAGTCCTGCAATTCATACAGAGTTACATGCATCAGTAGCATATTTATATAATTCTGTAAATTCTTTTTTGAGACCCATGGCTTCTACTATTATTGGAACTGTCTGGGTATCCTTCTTCCACATTACCCTTGTTTCTGCCTGCAAATTCTGGTATTTTTATGACTTTGTTTCTCCCTGTATGTAAGACATTGTTATCAAGGCTACTTTTGAATTGTTTTCATAGACTGCATTATCTGTTTTTCTCACATCTATTTTTTGAACTGTCGGTAATATGTAATCCCATGTTATATAAACTTTATCATTCTCTGTAATGCTGTGTGGCTCATGTTTCCAATGCTGCTTAGCTACTGCACAGTCCCCAATACATCAGTCTTGCCACGTTATTATGCCTTTCGGTGTACAAGCCCTCTGACATTAGTGTAGGATATCCAGCAAAAAGATATGCAGCTGTTTCTAGTTTTATTTTACAGAACCTGCATTTATCTGTTTTTCCCCCATGTTCAACGGACTTTGTAAACCAGTGTGTATGTAGTCGACTATCCTGGGCTGCTAATGTTATCCTTTCATCTTTCCTTAACCATTCCTGCTTCAGATCCTGATCGACATGAGGTTGTTCCAGGAGTTTTCTGTACTTGCAACTATATTTATGCATTTTGTACTTTTCTTGTCTTCTCATCTGATCCTCATATTCCTTCTTTTGTTTTTTGGTATATTCAGTTGCTACCTGATTTTTGTCTACTTTTAGTTTGGTTTCCATTCCCACTTGACACTGATATGCTTCTGCTGAACTAAGCAGGGAAATCGTCTTAGATTTGTTCTCTTCATGTTTCAAAATATTTACTATGTTTGAATCTGGTGACATCAGCAGCTGTGTATGCAATCCTATGATTGCAGATCTGTACATGTTTTGAGGTGGCCCATAGCTCCTTCAGAACGAGGAATATACAGTCTTGGTATACACTGGTTTTTATATATCATTTGATAAGCATGTAGCATTTTTCTTGTTTCCTTGTCCAACTGATCTAATACCTGTTGGGGGCAGTCATTCACCCCAAAACTGTAAGTTACAACAGGAAGAGCAAATTGGTTTATAGCTTGGACTTTGTTCCTAGATGTCAGGGCTGTTTTCAGTATTAATTTTAATTTTCTGAAGTATTCCTTACTGAGTTTTGCTTACATTTGTTCACATTTTATTGTCGATCCTTCATTAATTCTAAAATATTTATACATTCCATTGTGCTCAACTTCCATTATATCGCATTTCTATCCCAGACTGATATTTTCTTGGTGCTGCAGCTTTCTTGCTTTAAAGGCTGTTTTTACACATTTATCAAGACCAAATAACATTCTTATATCATATGAGAAAGTTTTGACTATTTCCAGTTGTGCTTTCAGCTCCTGATCAAATGAACTCTACAGTTTTAAATCATCCACAAAAAGAAGATGAGAAGTCTGTACACTTTTTTTGTTGTTGTCTGGGGGCCAAATTGTAACCATGACCTAATCTGTAAAATAGACAGTGTAAAGTAGAACCACACCCACAGACTGCAAAACCTTGTTTATTTAATCATGTCTTGATGATTCATACATTTTAACACCACTTTTGGGCTCTATACTTTTTTTGTATTTTTTAATGTAATTCCAGAGTCTGCCCACATGGGATTTGGTAACTAGGTATCCCACAATACAGTGTTTGACTTTAAAATATGACATCATAGCACCTAGGCTCCTGTCAATGAATTGACTTTACATGGGTTTTCACATATACCCTGCTTTCTTTTGGTCAGTAAGGTTTAATTGCCATTTGTTGCTTTTCAGTGACTGCGTAAAAGACAAAACGGGATAATCACACAGAACAGTATTCTCAGGGCTTGTTACTAAGCCAGTTTTCATTCTTTTGTTATGCTTGAGTTGTAGTAATTAAACTCATCTTCCCTCCCCTTTGTATCTGTCAGTGTGGCATAGGTAATTTGAGCTGTTTGCTTCTGTGATTGATAGCTCACAGTAGGAGACAAAGTTCCTTTACTGTTGCCTTGTACTATCCCCCTACTTACTTATTTTAGCTGTACCGTAGTCTATTTCTGTCCTCAGATTTTAATCCTTACTACTTACTAACACATTGTTTGGCAAACCTTCCAATTTCATTTTTCAGAGATTCCTGAGAAAGCAAAATTCTTAAATAATTGTGTCACAAAGGCCGTAAAAAATAAAGCATTTTATATAGCACTGTGATGCACTTAAAATGCATGTTGATGCAGAAAGTCTTATTTTTCTAAACAATAGTAATGCAAGTGTAAACTATCACATTATTGACTTGACAGTAATCACCATTGATTGTCTGAGAAGTTATGAGGAACAGATCAAAAGTAAGATTAAAAAAATCATGAGCATTCTGTAAAATCAAGGACATTTTAGATGTATGGTCTTGGGCTATGTATCCCTTATTATATTATTGTCTGTTTCTGCTCCCTGTAATGTGTCTCTTGCAGCTGGAGGATTTATCCATGTTCATAGGATCATAGGAGGTTACTAGGTTAATGGCTGTAGAGTCCTTACAAGCCTAGCCAAGTTCATCCCTTGTTCCCTATAGGGCCTAGAGATATGGTCTATGTTTACAAGCCAATCTAAATCAGCACCATCTGCCCTTATCCAAGAGGAACACAGCTGAAGCCCCTGAGGTAAATTTGCCGTTTCCCATCCGGTTGTCCAATTTATACTTAAATAGGGTCAATAGGGGCTTTGTTTAACTTGAATTGAAAGTTTGTTTCAGAGGAAAGGTAACGTCTGAGAGAGCGATATCTGTCTGTGCAGCAAGTCTTGTTGATGTTGCAGGCTAGGTTAAGATCCCTAGAGCGAGTGAATCGTGTACCATTTGACTTACGAATGTGCAGGATTTCCATTAAGGCAGGGTCAGTGGTTGCTCTGTATGCAAGACACAGATCTCCTCTGAGTAGTCTATACGAGACAAGAGTATAGTGACAGTGATTTTAATCTGTCCATGTATGACATGTGCTGAAGACCAAGAATTTTCTTTGTGAGAAAACTTTGAGATCTCTCCAGTTGCTGCAGGTGCCTGGTAAGGTACATACCAAAAGGAGCATTGTACTGTATTAATGGCTCCGTGAGGAAAGAGTACAGGGGGGTTATAACCTCTTTTGTTTTGGGAGTTGTGCCCTTACTTATGAGGTGAGCAACGTAGAAAGTCTTCCTAACCACTGTGGAGACCTGGTGATCAAAGGTAAGATTGCTGTCAACCTGTTTGCCCAAATCTCTCACTACTGATTTAGAGCTTAGTGTGTTATTAATGTGATGATCTGCAGGGACATCGCCCTTGCTGAAGAGGGTGATAATGCATTTTTTTGCATTCAGTTTAAGTACATGACTTTGGCACCAATCATTGGTTTGAGTAAGCCTTTCTCATAGAATGTTGACATCATTTGGGGACTCAATGACTGCATCCAGTTTGCAGTCATCAACAAACGTTGTCAGCCACAGGCTTTTTATTTTTGCCTGTACTTCTGAGAAGTAGATTCCAAACAGTAGGGAATGTAGCACCGATCCTTGTGGAACACCACTGGTAATGGGTCTGCTGGTGGAGGTGGAATCCCCTGTTTTGATTGTGTGTGTTCTGTCAGTGAGCCGGTTTGCAACCCACCTGATAGTATATGGGTTGATCCCCAGCTGGGTAAAATTTTCAATGATGTCTGAGTGGTGGATTATGTCAAAGGCCTTGCCTTAGTCTAGGTAGGCTGTATGCATAGATTTACTTTCGTCCAGGGCTCTACTGACTTTGTTGAAGTCCACCATGTTCAACAGGCACGATCTCCTCTTAAGAAAACCAAACTGGATCAGGTCAAGCATTTAAAGTTCTCCTATATCTTTGTTGATAAGGTCCATGATGATTCTCTCCATTGCCTTGCAGGTAAGGCTGTTTAGGCTTTTGGATCTATAGTTCCCAGGGTCTGTGGATGCACCCCTTTTGTGCAAGAGGATAATGGTAGCTGTTTTCCATTCAGCAGGGACAAAACCAGTGCTTAGGCTATAGTTAAAATGAGTACTTGATGGTGTTGCTACCTCCTGTGTTAAACCATTTAGAATGTAGTCTAGGATGTTATCAGGTTTCATGGAGGCTGTGTGTTTAGCCTTGGAGAGAGTGGTTAAGACCTGCTCTTTATAGATACTAGGTGGAGAACAGGTGGTAGGAATGTTCTGGGGTATATGTGGCTGGAACAGTGGGGAGAGGTTTTCACTGAACCTGTCTGCTAGCGTGTTGGCTATTTCTACAGGTTCAGTGTATGTGGTACCATTCACCACAAGTTCAGCCCAAGTCTGGGCTTTTCCTGTAAGGTTTCAGATGTAGCTAAAGAATGCCTTATGGTTATCCTTAGCTAGGGATGCTAACTTAGATTTGTAGTTGGCTTTAGAGAACTTTACAAGATTTCTTATTTGCATGTTCAAGCTGAGAAGGGTGTGTTTCCAATTCTGAAACCGTTCCTTCATGTTATTAGACAACAATTTCTTCCTCTTATTGTATAACCTCCTTATGGCAGATATCCACTAGGTAGGCTTGTTCTTTCTAGGGAATCTTGCTTTTGTCCTATCAGGTATGGTTGAGTCAATACAGTCATATAGATGTTTATACAGAGCATTGATGTATATCGCAGTATTGGTGGTGTTGCTGTCAGTGGGGGACAGGAGCGTTGAAGGTATTAGTTCCATCTCTTAAGAGGCTGTAGCTGGCTTTGGAGAAGTTTTTTAGTCTAATTCCTCCTGGGGGGAGGGGGGTATGATATAACCGTTACTTTGAGCGAGACTGATTTATGATCAGATTTCACCAGGGAGGGCCGCACACTTGTGGTGGTACACCGATTTCCCATGCTGGTGAGTACAGATCAAGAATGTTTGGGTCCCTTATGGGGGTGCCAACTATCCGTTCCAAGAAATTGGAGTTAAAGTCCGAGAACATTTGTGTGAGCATGTTACTACATGTATAATTTACCCAGTCTATGGATGGGTAGTTAAAGTCACCTATAACCAGAGTGTTTGGTTGTATTTTGAGCGACTCTAGTAGATCCAGGTAAGCAGTGTGGATATCATGGTTCATTGAGTGGGACCTGTAGCTGACGATAACTTGGAGGAGGGGGGGTCTTTCTTTCCTACAGTTATTTGCACTTGGAGCAACTCTAGGGAATCGGTCTGTTTTACCAGTCTAGAAGTGTATTTATCTTTGAATTTTGATAGTATTCCTCCTCCTTTAGTTCTCATGCATTCATTTTGTCGTCAGAATGTGTGGAAGGCATTATAACCCGGCATGGCTGGGGTGCTTTCCGTGGCCTTGAACCAGGTCTCTGACTGCACAGATGTTCGCATCTTCCAAAGTGAGGACTGCTTCCAATGAGTGCAGTTTCAGACTCCTGGCGTTTAGCAGCATAACCTTGAGGTTGTTTTTTGAAGATATTTTTATGTTGGGGAATTTTGTTCTTTTGACACTGCCTAAAAAAGGCACTGTGGGGGAGACAAGTGCCTTGGCCAGTAACCGCAAGCCAAGAGGTGACAATTATCAGTCATTAATTTTTTGTCTGTATTGTGGCATCATCCTAGGTGAAGGTAGAATGCTTCTTAAGGCCAGGACGTACCTGCCTGGGACACATAATCAGAGATATCAGTCATGTCTCTCTTCATAAAGTGCAGAGAAATACATCTCAAGTCGTTCACACCAACGTGGACTATGACAGACTCATAGCAGTACCTGTTGTGGAGAGACTTGAGTGTATGTGTGATGTGGTGGATCCTGGCATCTGACAGACAGCTGAATGTGAGTTTGTCCTTATCCAGCCTGGTGAGTGGGACATCTGTGTGTCTCGCAATGGATTCACCTGTGATCAAAACATTAGATTTTATGTTTTGCCATAGGGGCTTGTTAGGTGACACACCGGTACGTGTGTTTTTATGTGTACTGTGTTCAGCTGGTAATCTATTAAGTGAAGAGTGTTTCTGTTTGAGAAGTCGCTGATCCTTAGGTAGACTTCTGGTGAGTACCTCCACATATGTAGGTTTAGGTGTTGTGCTCGTGTTTGATGCAAGAAGTGAAGTATGTGAGCTGACAACCTGCTTAGTATCTGACATGTTGATTTGTGAGTGAGATACCATAGATTCCAGATTCTTAATATAGATGCATCTCTCACATTGAATTTGTGTGAAATAGAAGTAATGGGTTGTCAGTGTACATGAAGCAATTGCTATACTGCTTCAGGATGCCCATGTTGACCAGGCTAGCTGGAGGAACGGTGGGAAACTGTCCATCTATAATACTAGGTATAGTACTGTGATCAGTAACAAGAAGAGGACTAGAAGGAACAGGTATGGCTGAGGGACTAGTAAAAGTTCTAAACTATGAGAGGTTTAGTGGGTGACACTTGTGGTGTTACCTCAGAGGCTCAGCTGAGTTTCTGTATGGGCAGTAAAGCACAACAGCAAGAAACCTCAGTTGAAGCACAAGCAGTTGACTAAGGGAAAATATGTCTGTCTGGGACTTTGCATCTATTACCTCCAGTGATAACCCCCACTGTGCAGTGCTGTGTGCCGTGCAAACACAGGCAATAAATAGCAATAAAATTAAATGGATTTAATTCCCTGTAACCAATGATGGCACATGAGACTGGGCCAGCAATCACCACTCAGTCGGGTCCTTGGCTACATTCTTCTCTTACAAGGGTGCAGGGGAGCCCCTCTGTTGTGCAGGAAAGCTGGATTAGTGCTCAGAAGGGGGAGGGTTGGTATAATTGTTAAGGTGTTTACCTTGCAAACACAAGGTACAGGGTTTGATTCTCACTTTTGGGAAGTTGGCTAGGCTTAAATGGCTTAAAAGGACAGCTAGCGTAGTACTTCTATATGAACCTAATCTATGAAACTGCAAAACCTGACTGGGTCCAGCAAACCTGAACCAAGTCTGTGCTAGGCTAAAAAGTGCCGCTAACAGCAAAAATACAATTCAAAAATAATAGTACACAGTAAAAAACAGTACCTGAAGTGTAGATCAAGTAAAAATGATACTTATTTTTCAGTAAAAAGCAGTGGATGCTTTGGATAACACAGCAGATCAGTTTCTAGTTTTTAAGTTCTGTGCAGCTCTGATAAACTGAGCCTGCAGTAATTTTCTGTGCAGCTCTGATAAACTGAGCCTGCAGTAATTTTCTTAAACCAGTAAATCCTTGTTAATGCGTCTTCTCCAATTTAGTTTTCACACATTGTAATTCGGATGCAGACCCCTCCCCTTCACAGTTTTGTTTCTGATTCCAGTCACTTCAGTTTTTCATTCCTCTTTGTAAAGCCATCCCACATATTACTATTGGTATTGTCAACATATTTATTTTCTTCCCTTTTTAATTCAAAGATAGCAGCATTGGTGTTTCCGAAAGCTCCCGTGTCACTTATTACAATAAAAGTAGAGTTGTTTATTATAAAGACCATCCAGGTTCATATTCCTGCATCTGAAGAACAAATATATAAAATGCCAGAAAAGATTAAATAATTAATAATCTGGATTGTATGGGGAGGTTGTAATGAGGAACCAGGGGTGGAGGCACTGTGGATGTGTATGGGAGAGAAACAGGAAGCATGGCGTTAGGTGTCATGGAACACTTTGCCTAGGGCATCATTTCACGTTCACCTGTCTTGCTTTTTGTCAAGTAAGATCTTTGTGCAGCTGTGGAGGTTATGCTGCCTCTTTTTTAATAAGAAAATGTTATTAAAGGTTTGTTATACTTCTCTAGTAGTGTTTCTAGATGATTTGAGTTGCACATAGCAGCACTGATAATGTTGGACATTTCACTGTGACGATGGTAACATGTTGGTTGCAATTATTTATTCCTTAGACTTTGAGTATACAGTGCATATTGAGCCCATATCATCTGTAATTAAGCAGAACAACTAAGTCTACAAGCTCTTTTCACACAGTGATGGCTTAACTGCATTCCTTATCAGTGATGCTAACTGGCTAGGCTTTTGATTTCTCCTATGCCTTTATTAATTTTGTAAATGTATGCACATGCTTTCTGCTGCTTGTTTATACCTCCATTAGCATCTTCATGACCCATTGTGTGTCTTTGCAGTGTAATAGTGAGTGTGTTAATCACTTACAGTAACTATTGACTTGTTGGTTTGGTAATGAACTGAACCATTGTTGCAGCATTTGCGTATACTAGTGCCTGTAACAGGTTTTTGTTGTTGGTCCAATTTGTGTTCTTAATATTTTGTACATTTTATTTTGCAAATTATATTTCATTGTAATTATGTAATACTGAGATAACTCTGTGTTGCTACTTGTGTAATACCTTGTTTAGTATTTTGTATGCAAACTATTATTTGTTTGCAGTTGTGGGTAGGGCTTGATTTATTATAGGCCTTATATAAAATATATATAATATACACAAGCACAGTGTGTGTGTGTGTGTGTGTGTGTGAGAGCAGCAGAGAAATGCAGCGGACAGAGGGATAATGTGTTATGTGTTTTTTATTGACCAGGTTAGTCCCACTAGGATAGTGATTTGCCTGCTGTGATGTGTCATGTATGCTTTGTGCTGCACACCAACACCTGTATGAATGGACATCTGTGGGTATTACACAAGTAGCAACACAGAGTTATCTCAGTATTACATAATTACAATGAAATATAATTTGCAAAATAAAATGTACAAAATATTAAGAACACAAATTGGACCAACAACAAAAACCTGTTACCATGAAGCTGCCTGCTTTGAAATAAAACCTGTCTGGGACACTAGCCAGATCTGGAACTTTCAGAAATTACTCCAAGGCAAACAACCTACTATTAAAGTGGCACTCTGGCAAAATTTTATGAAGTTAAAGTAGCCTCCTAGCCTAAGGACAATTACAAGGCATTTTTTAGCTATGTTAGCAACCTCAAAGGCAGTACACAACAATATGCTAAACTAATTGCAAATTAAGATACCTATATTGAGCCAGAGGATTTAAAAAAAATCTACTGGCTGTTAAAGTCTGCTCCAACTTTATCTTGCTTTCTTCCCTTGACACTTCTCAAGAAGTAACCCCAGTTGTAACTGTCACTAGGGAATAAGTTCTCAGTGATCTCTAAAAGATTAAAAACACTGCATCGATGGGTCCAAATAATATCTTAGGATTCCTTCTAGATAGCAGGAAATATGACCTGAAGGACCCACTAGAATGATTATTTAACCATAGCCTCCAAACAGACTTTATGCCAAATGAATGTAGGACTGCAGCTGTTATCCCTCTGCACAAGGGCTGGCCATCTATCGACCAGAGTAATTACCAATTTATAAGTCTGACTAGTCTAGTATATAAAGCCATAGAAAGAATTATCATTGATATGATAAATAATGACATTGAAAGCCTTCAGACACTGGACCTAACCCAGTTTCATTTAGTCAAGGGCAGATCATGTTTGCTCATCCTGGTGGACTTTAAGAAAGTCATCAAAGCAATTGATGAGGGCAGAATGTTGTATATGGCCTACTTTGACCTGCCAAGACATTCTATATCATACCCCACTCGAGCATTGTAGACAAGCTGACAAGATTAGGTGTAAACCCCTGTGTCACCCACTAGACAATCAGCTGGCTTATGTGCAAGTCCCAAGAAGTTAGCAAAAAGGTCAGACACTAGCAGAGTCAGCAAGTGCTTAGTGCTGGGGCAGCTCCTTTTTGGTATCTTTTTCTCTGAAGCAAAGTCTAATGTTACTGGCCACTGGATGACCAAGTTCACAGGCAAACTAGACACATTTAAAGAGTCCCCCAAAGTCATAGATACTCTGCAAGAAGGGCTGATACAAAGTAATAATTGGTGCCAGGGTCACAGCCTAAGATTCAATGCCAAGAAATGTATTGTACTAACCCCGGGTAAGACGGCCATTCCAGGAGTGGGCTTTTGTGAATTTAGTACAAGTCGGGTCTGTCACCATACAGGAGGTACTCAAGGTGGATAGGTAATGCATTCTATCCAAGCAAGGCAGTATTTGCTTAGTCAGTACATGTTCTTTCATCTGTTGTCTGATGCAGGGATATGAACCCGGATGTCTTTATAATAAACAACTTTACTTTTATTGTAATAAGTGACATGGGGGCTTTAAGAAACTCCATGTGGTGGTATCTTGGAATTAAAAAGGGAAGGGAATAAACATATTTGCTTAAAAACAACAAATAGTAATATGCGTGATGGATTTATAAAGAGGAATGAAAAACGGAAGTGACTGGAATCAGAAACAAAACATTGGTTGGTGCATACTGAGTTACAATGTGTGAAAAATAAATTGGAGAAGATGCATTAACAATGACTTACTGGTTTAATAAAATTATTGCAGACAACTTGGATAAATTATTTAGTTGCAAGGGACGAATTACAGGGAGTGAATGCAGACAACAGTACAATAAAAGGTAAATGGCCCAAGACCATACATCTCAAATGTCTCTGATTTTGCAGAATGCTCATGTTTTTTTTTTTTTTTTAATCTTACTTTTGACCTGCACCTCATAACTTCTCAAGTAATCGGTGGTGATTACTGTTAAGTCAATAATGTGATAGTTTACACTTGCATTACTTTAATGAAGAAAAATGCACGTTGATCCTAAAAGTCTTAAAGTGCATCACAGTGCTATATAAAAACAAAATTTTTATTTTTATGTCCTTTGTGACACAATTATTTAAGAATTTTGCTTTCTCAGGAATCCCTGACAAATGAAGTTGGAAGGTTTGCCAAACAATTTGTTACCAATTAGTAGGTGGTAAGGAGTAAAATTTGAGGACAGAAAGTGACTATGGTGCAGCAAAAATAAATGTCCCACTGTAAGTAGGTGGATAGTACAAGGCAACAGTACATGAATTTTGTGTGAGTTTTCAATCGCAGCAGCAAACAGCTCAAATTACCTTTGCCGCTCTGACGGATACAAAGGGGAGGTGTTTAGGGGGAGGAGAGATGAGTTTAAGGACTACAACTCAGGCATAACAAAGACTTTCAGCTTTTCCCGGTTAGGGGTCGCTACAGCGGAACTCTGGTTCGCTCATGATTGGCAGTGGATTTTTACGGTGACGAGTTGCCAGCCCGATGCCCAGCCTTCAACGAAGGCACGCCCATTCACGCTCGCACCTACCTGCATGTCTTTAATGTCACTCGACCGTGGGGAGGACACGCGGACTCCACACAGAAGGCGCTCCAGCCGAGAATCGAATGGGAGAACCTCTTGCTGTGAGGTGACAATGCTAACCGCTGCACCACCACAGCTTATTCAACTCAGGCATAACAAAAGAATGAAAATTGGCCACTTTAGAAAAGCAAAAGCATTAACAGGCACTGAGAGTACTACTCTGTGTGATTATCTCTATTTGTCTTAGTCATTGAAAAGTAAGAAATGGTAATTAAACCTGACTGCCTAAGTTAAAGCAGGATATATGTGAAAACACAAATTTAAAGTCAGTGCATTGACAGGAGCTTAGGGGCAATGATGTAATATTTTAAAGCCAAACATTGCATTGTGGGATACCCAGAGGTAGACTAAAAAAATCAAGATGCCAGACCCCATGTGGGCAGACTCGGGAATTAAATTTAAAAAATACAAAAAAATTCATAGAGTCCAAAAGTGGTGTTAAAATGTAGGAAATATCAAGACATGATGAAATAAAGACGTTTTTCAGTCTGTGGGTGCAAATCTCCTTTAATGGATTAAAGGCAAGACAAAAGAGCAGTGGTGACAAAGCCAACCTGTAAATAACCCCCTTTGAATTTTTATCCCTGGTATAATAATTTGACCATAATCATTTCTTAGCTGCAAAGTGGTTTGCCACTGTTTCATGGTCACTGTAATGTAACTAAGCAATGCACGGGGGTGTATCTTGTGTATCTATAGGCAACTCCTTTATCCTTGAAGGTGGGATGCTGTTAGATGCTTTTTTGTAATCTATCCATGCCATACTTAGATTCTTCCTCCTTTTTTTTTACAATTCGCTGTTATTACTTTATTTAACAACAAATGTTCCTTTGTTCCATATGACTTTATTTTGAAACGTTTGTTTTCTGTTGCCATGATTGAGTTTTCTTCTAAATGACTGTAAACTCTGTCAGCATCAGTTCCAGTATATTGTTTATACAGTGTCAGAAGGCAAGTCATTGGTCTGTAGTTTTTTAGGATAGATTGCAGGTTCACTCTTAAGGGGAAATGTTTTTTCTGTTAACCAGGTTAGTACTTGTTCAGGGTGCCCATGTAATATAAGTAGTGCTTACTTGGGGCTAAATCTTCGTGTAAAGAAGTTAATATTTGTAGCCAGAAGTTGGGTACTGCATCTAGGCCTGGGGTTTTCCAGTTAGGAGCTTTTCTTAGTTTTGTTTAAATTTGTCTGGATGTTGCTTAATCCCATTTCATATCCTGTACAACTGAAGTTCTTACTGTTTCTTTCACTAGCATCTTTATTATGTTCCACAGTCTTCATAGATATTTCTCCAGAATGCCTCGGTTTCCTCTTCTTTTTTTTTGTGATGCTTCTATTTCTTTTGCTTTGTTTCCTAATTCTGTACAACACTTTTTTGGGTCATCAGTAAATTGCTTGGTTTGCACTTTTCCTTTATGTTTATCTGCACATCTTCTAAGTTTCTCTGCCTGTGCTGATTCCTTTATTATTAATATTAGAAGTATCGACAACAAAGTCCATGAGCTGCATGCCAGCCTGTCTCTATACTCGCTTAACATTGAATTAATCACTGAAACTTGGCTAAAAGCTAATATTACCAGTAATGAGATTCTTCCACCAGGTTACAATATCGTACGTCTTGACAGAATAAGCAAAAGAGGTGGTGCCGTAGCCCTACTCTTTAAAAATCACCTTTCCCTAGAAGCCTTGGATCATATCATTCATCCCCAACTTCGACAATGCTGAAGTAATATTAATGAAACCAAAAGGAGCAACTAGGCTGATGCAGAGTCACAAGTAGAAATGAAAGGCAAAATCCTCAGGTTAAAATCCAACTTTAATTCCACTGCAGGTCAGATAAGCGCTTTCACTCATTCATTTGAGCTTCATCAGATCATGTAACAAAGACCTTCAAGTACATAGGCTACATTTATACAGTTAAAACATCTCCTATTGGCTGCTTCTTGTTACATATTCATGAGTTAATCTAAGCTTAAAGATATATGCACATATAAGCATGCTGAGATGTATAAAATGAATATAAAAAACCATATATAAAAAAACATTATTTTTTGTGCCTTTGCACTATTTTTTCTATTATGCAGAGTCAGAGTGAAACTGTAGATATTGAGCTAGACTATGAGCCCCGAGGTGTAGACCTGGGCTCAGTCGCTCATCTACAGAAGAGGTTTGAACAGAATCTCGTCTGTTCAACAGTCACTTCCTGGCAATTCGGCGCTTTGGAGCGCTTTGATGATGCGGATACGGCGACACCCGACCTTGATGAGCTACAACGCCTGTTAGACAGTCTAGAGAAAGACTTTGCACACTTGAAACGTTTGCAAACACAGCGCTTGCATTTTCGTTATTGTTTGGACACAAAAATTGTACCGAGAGGATTACGTATATTAAACATGCCCAATCAGGGGGAACATTATCCAGAGTTGCTTTCAAGGTGGCAGCGCCTGAACTTGGAGGTAAGCAAACAGTACATGGAGTTACTTATTGACTTTTTTGCCTCTGAAGAGGAGAAACTCACTAATAACATTAAGAAACAACAAAAGAGAATTTTTTCTTGTTTCCCAAGTACTGTAATAGAACCACTATTTGAAAGCCTGTTGGATGGAATATCAGCCTTAGAGCGGAAACTTCTCCAACAGAAGAGAAGCAAGATTATTAGAGATCATAGAGATTTTAATTTAGGACAAGTCTTCGTTTGGCCTAAACATGGACATTATAGTGCTACCATTAAACCTAATGACTATACTAGTGGTAGACAACTGAGTTCTGAACCTAGTACTGGTTCTGAAAATGTTAATGTTGTTAATAATGCTTGTGAAGCTGTGGATATTACTAACTGTGTACATAACAATGTATCGCCTAGTAATAGGGTACAAAATATAGCTAACATTAATAACACTACTACTTCCAATGATACTGATGATGTAATTACTATTTTACATAGTGAGAGTGGATCTAGCTCTATTAATACAAACAATAAAGAAGTTAGTCAGCCTACTACTGTGAATAATATTGCAGACAGAACTAACTTATATCCAGCAGTACATGTTGTGAAGGGACCGATCAATAAGAGGTTGTCAGTAGATGATGGCATAGTGAGATCCAAGTTACCTCACAATGTACATACCACCATCACTACAGGAGTAGTAAGTGAGCTCCCTTTTCCCCTCCCAGTCCGAAAGGACAAGAATATAACAAGGGGACGCTCTATGAGCAGAGGGAGACAGAAACGCAAATTATCAGAAGAGTTTGTACCACATCAGACAATAAAGAAGATGTGGAAGAACAAAGTCAATTAGATACAGTTGAAATTTTGATACCAGCAGATTCTATGATACATAATATCTCAGGATATTTGTTGACTGAATGTGATGAGAAATTATTATGTAAAGGCCTAAACTTTATACCAAGTGCACACAGTAACTTTACGGACACTGTAGTAGACATGAGACTTTTTTGTCGAAATCTTATGCTTAAACTGCTATTTCATGATAAAACTGATAGTGAATTGACAGACAATAACATTACTAGACCACCAAAGTTTAAGAAGCTTAGCAACTTTGTCCCACCTAATCATCCGTTAGTTGAGGCATATTTGAAACTAACTGAGGATGATTTGTATGAATATTTTTCTCTAAAGAAATATAGGAAGAATGGTAATTTGACTAGAGGGGAGCAGACTAGCTTACTTAAACTCCAGTCCTTAAAGTCCATAACCATCAAACCAGCTGATAAAGGTGGTCGGATAGTAGTTATGGACACTAGCAAATATCATGATGCTATGATTAAACTCTTGGAAGATGATTTCTATTTACAAGTTAACGAACAAATAGTGCAAGCCACTATTAGTCACGTAAACAATATGTTATTAGATATGTTGAAAGGTGATATCTTGGATCAAGAATTGTTTGACTATCTCTTTGTCAAGAATCCACTTGTACCAACAATACATGGTTTACCTAAGATTCACAAAGACTCCATTGACCCACCAATGAGACCCATAGTGTCTGGTCAGGGTTGGATCACTGAAAACCTTTCTGTCTATGTTGAGAAACATTTGCGACCTATATTAAATAAGAACAAAGTTGTACTGAAAGATTCCAAACAGTTTTTAACAGATTTGTATGACTGCTTAGGTGGCATTTGTGACGTTGATAACTTGATTTTTGTAACATTTGACATCAAGTCCTTGTTTACTGTGTTACCAAACAATATAGGCCTGATTTATATCACTGAGTATCTACTCTTACATAGCGAATATACATCAGTTAAAGTAGACCTCATTGTACATTTCCTTGAACTCATTTTGAATAACAATCTGTTCACCTATGACAACAAGTTTTACCAACAGCGAGGTGGCGTAGCCATGGGCACACCTTGTGCCAACAGCTATGCAAACATGTTTTTGACATTTTGAGAATTTGAGAGGCTCTTTAATTTAGAAATGTTCAAACAACATGTAACTTTTTATAGACGTTTCGTTTGTTTTATGGAGAGGCAGTGTTGATGATTTGTTTGTGTTCCATACTATATTGAACAACCTCACTGGCTACTTAACCTTCAGTATGAATCATTCTAGAGAGAAGATAGAATTTCTTGACTTGTACATAGAAAAGTTAGCATGTGGTTTGATTAATACAGGTGTCTATAGGAAACCTTGCTATTTTAATACTCTATTACAGTGTGATAGTATGCACCCACAGCATATTTTTAAGAATATCATTAGAGGCCAGGGGATGAGAACCTCTAGGCTAAATGCCACAGAAGAAGGCTTCCTAAATGAAGTGAGTGACCTCAAGATAGGGCTAGAAGAACGGGGCTATAGCTCACAAGAGATTGAGTCCAATCTCTCAGACGTCAATAAACTTAGACTGAACAGAGCAGCCCCTTATTTTGGACCAGTTATTACTGGTGGATCTGTTACAACAGACAGTGGTAGAGATGATAGATCAACTCATGTAAGGGTTTCTTTACCATATAGTACTGATTGTCCAGCAATCAAGAATATTATTACGAAACACTGGCCTATTCTCTGTACTGATGACACCATCGGTAAACTTGTGGTGACTAAACCCTCTTTTTTGTATCGGAATAAATTAAATTTAAGGAGAATGCTATGTTATTCAAAAA
Organism: Protopterus annectens; assembly: GCF_019279795.1. Taxonomy (NCBI): domain Eukaryota; kingdom Metazoa; phylum Chordata; order Ceratodontiformes; family Protopteridae; genus Protopterus; species Protopterus annectens. The sequence goes on along the minus strand of NC_056732.1, from coordinate 1,019,902,418 downwards.
GGGATGAATGGTCAATGCCTTCTGAACACACAAAACCATGTGGACGCTGTAATTATTGTAATTCTCTTGACCCCAGTCCATTTTTTGAACATCCTGACATGCACACTAACTTTAGCATACGTGCTGTAGCTACCTGTGATACTACTCATATAGTTTATTTGGCAGTGTGCCAAATATGTGATGCATTTTATGTTGGCAAAACCAATCGTCGTTTTAAAGACAGGATAAGAGAACACCTTTACCACATTAGGAAGGCTTCACCCCACAATGCCTTAGCTAAGCACGTAGCCCAAGCAGGTCCTGAACATTATTTCCTATTTAGAGCTCTTGAGAATATTAAACCCAGTATACGAGGAGGTGACATTAGGAACCATACTGAGAGTAAGGAGAGTATGTGAATAGTTAGACTGAGAGCAGATAGGGGTCTAGGTCTCAATGAGAGAGCCTCCATTAAACCTATGTTAAACAAACGGAGGAATGTTTGTAGATTTTATAATAAATGATGGAACATATATGTTTTTACCCCTTGTAAGATTTCTTTTGATATATATATCTATATATACATATTTATTGCAGCATCTTGAATGTTCATGGAGAGTTTTTATATATGTTTTTTTTATATTCATTTTATACATCTCAGCATGCTTATATGTGCATATATCTTTAAGCTTAGATTAACTCATGAATATGCAACAAGAAGCAGCCAATAGGAGATGTTTTAACTGTATAAATGTAGCCTATGTACTTGAAGGTCTTTGTTACATGATCTGATGAAGCTCAATTGAATGAGTGAAAGCGCTTATCTGACCTGCAGTGGAATTAAAGTTGGATTTTAATCCTGAGGATTTTGCCTTTCATTTGGATTTTAACCTGAGGATTTTGCCTTTCATTTCTACTTGTGACTCTGCATCAGCCTAGTTGCTCCTTTTGGTTTCATTAATATTATTCAAGTTTTTCTGGAGCACTGGGCGTTTATCCTGTTTGTCAGCAAGTGGTTTGTTCCTGTTTTATTAATGCTGAAGTAATATTTACCAAACTTAACATTAACCCAAAAAAACATATAAACATAATAGGCACCTGCATCCCACCAGGAGACAACATCCATACATTAGAAATATATAGAACTGGACCACAAAAGCACTGCCTCAGAAAACAAAAATCATGGTGATTTTAATATTGACTGGTCAGACTGCAATTTGCCGAACGCCACCAGTCACCTCAACCTGTATGGCTTCACCCAAGTCATACAAACACCCACTAGATTGACAAATCATCCATTAAGCACTCCACTCTCGACTGGATCTTAACAAATAAGCCAGCCCACTCCTGTCACTCAAGTTGTCTCCCTGACAGCCTCAGTGACCTTTTCCCAACCTGTCAACTTAGACAACGAAGTAACCCAACAAAACAAATTATATACTGACAAATAAAGAACAAAAAAAACACTTTAACCTCAACAACTTCACAAACATCCTCAAACAATGTAACTGGACACCACTTAAACTACTTCCCCTAGTAGAAGCTGTAGGTTGTTTTAATACTACCTTCCTTGCTATCTTAAACACACAGGCTCCTCCCAGGGCTATAAGTGTTAAATCTAACTTTGCCCCATGGCTAAACAAAGAAACTAGGTCCCTACTAAAAGCAAGAGACAAGGCCTGGGAACGTTGGTACAAACCTAAATCCCAAACTGCAATGCAATCTGGCCTGGGAACGTTGGTACAAACCTAAATCCCAAACTGCAATGCAATCTGACTGGGAACTTAGAAGCAAAGCAAAGAAACAAATTAAACAAGACAAGACAAAGTATTACTCCAATATCCAAACTAAGCACTGAACTAACCCACAAAAATGTTAGTCAGCAGTAAATGAGATACACCTACCAGGCAAAGCCAGCACCCTCCTCACTACTAATAACTTGGACAACATCGCTACCCAATTCAATAAATACTTTACTGAAACAGTTTTAGCCCTTTCTAACAATCAAACCTCCACTCCTATCACAACTACTCGTCCCTGCAACCTGCATCAACTGAGACAATAAAAAAGCTTCTTAAGAAATTAAAGCCCACTATACTAACTGCAGACAACTTACCAGCTGAGGTTTTAAAACTAACTGCTGAGGGAATTGCCTACCCAGTATCCATAGCAAAACACAAAGTCTCTACCATCTGGAAAACATCCCACCTTATTCATTTTCATAAAGGAGGCACATCAACAGATCTATCTAACTATCGACCACTTGCGATCTCATCTCCACTGTCAAAGATACTAGAGAGAATTGTTCACAAACAAATCACAGATTACCTGCATACTAACAAACTGCTTACCAATACTCAGCATGGTTTCCGCCCATATCACAGTACTGCCACTGCACTAATGTCATTTACTAATACTGTCAACCTTCACAGAAACAACAGTAGACATGTATCCTCTCTTTCTAGACATATTGAATGCTTTTGATATGGTCTCACATAACAAACTTCTAAATGTCCTCTCTGAGCTGAATTTATGTCAGTCTACTCTTGCCTGGTTCCAGGATTACCTAACTGGGTGCCAGCAAGCAGTACGTTGACAGCAAAATCTATCACTCCTTCCTTTGACCCTAGGAGTTCCTAGGCCCTCTACTTTCTGAATATTTACAAATAACTTTCATACCTCAGCCCCACATGCCTCAGTCATCCATTATGCAGATGATTTGACAGTGATATGTGCTGCTACAACCATACATGAACTACAAACACTAACACAAGTACTTCCTAGCAGTAGAGACTTGGCTAACAAACTCCCACCTAATTTGAACCCCCTCCCCCCAGAAAAAAAACAAACTCATGATATTTCAACCCACTAAAACAACTGTACCCATCACCACATGTAACATAGTTTCAACAAACAACACTATTATCTCACCCTTACCTCACACCAAACTTCTGAGAGTTTGACAGCAGCCATGAGATTTGACATCCACATATCCCAAAGCATAAAAAGTGCACAAAAAAACTTGGTACACTGTATAGGAACAAACAGTATTTTACAAAAAAAACACTAAAACTACTATTGCCCTAGCCCATCTGATCTTAACTCTGCTCTATGCATATCCTATATTCACAATCTGAGAAAATCCAAGTTAGCAAAACTAGACTCCTGTTGCAACAAAATTCCCAGGTATGCTGCAGACTCACCCTTTAGATCACACCACTCACCACTGCACAGCACTCATATGCCTCAATTGGCTAAAATTCCCCTAACTCCTACTCTTTAACAAATTAACCATGGCACAGAAAATCTTCTGTCAACCAGAGAAAACACCTGCCCTGCAAAAACTACTGCAGCCATACTCCAGTGCCAGAATTCTACGCTCTACCAACAAACCCCTTATAGCGATAACCACAGCCAACAATTTAGCTGGAGAAGCCCACTTCTCAAACTACATAGGCAAAGTCTGGAATGCACTACTACCTAACATTGCATCTACTACAACCTTGTCTCAATTAAAAAAAAATGTTAAAAACTCACATATCCAGCAAGTGGCTGTCCCCATGCACTGGTCTTGACTAAACAGTCTGTCTCAGATGATATCAGTATTTCTACTGCGTTGACTCTAACACCATACATACAATAGGTTTGTTAAGCTCTGATGATAAGGAAGAACAATTAACCTACAAAATCCATGTTTGGCTTTCAATTTGGTTCTCTATATAAGTTGTATAATGGTGTATTTGTCTCTGTTTCCCTATTCTGTGATCTTGCACATGGTATTATATATGATTCTTTAGAGAAATTCTGTAAGGTTTATTGTTTGTATGGACTCTGTTTCACTATTTCTATGATCTTGTATTTGTAACGCACTGTGTATCAAAATGTAATCAAATGTTTGTTAACGCGTATGTATTATGTGGAGCTTTTCTTCTCAGACCTCCGCTGAAAAAGGACATGTGTCCAATCAGACTTTCTGGTAATCAAATGTAAAATAAATTAAAATAAATAATTATTTGCAATACTGTACAATCTATCCTGGTCTGTCGTAATACTATGCATTGCTTTTATCACATCTATCTTTCTAAGTATTTCTGTTGATCTGTTCCCTCTTCTATACTCTTCTAACAGTGACATTTCTTGTCTTAATTGCTTTATAGTTTTCTCTATTTGATACTCCCATGATAGTATTAGGTTTTCTCCCTTCCTTTCCCTTATTGCCCTGTATTTTTGTGGTAAGACTTTATCTGTTATTAATTTAGCTGCACAGAAATGTATTCTATTCACATCTGTTATATCACATGAATGTCTGATAATAGTCTTGATTACTGTGTTCATTTGTTTTATCAAACTTCTAACATTTTGGGTCTTACTGACTTCTTGTAATCCATTTTTTTCATTGATTTTAATATGTCTGACTTCTCTATTAAATCAGGCAACTCTTCCCTTAGATCTTTTTCTTCTAAACTGAAAGCATATTCTTTATTCTTTATTTCCTGTGGGCATTCCACAGAAAGCTCCAGAACATCTACCTTTGACATATTCTCTTCAGCTTCACCCTGTGTCATCTGTTGCTCTTTCATATGTGAACTCGCTGGCCTGTCACTCCACAACATTGATTGTGTCGGAGATGCTACCGTTTCCTGCTCCTTACCTAGGTCAGGTTTTCATTAGCTCACCATTGTAGAGTTGCTTCTGCTGTTTTAGTGCAGCTGGACTGTATTGACTGCAGTACTAACTCGTACAGGTCCATAAAATGGCAGATCTCCATACTTTTGTGTTTCATTTGTAGAGTATGATGCCCAAAATGAGATACTGGTGGTCACTTGTAAACAGGAAAGATTAAGCACAGTGTAGTTCAGTAAGTTTTCTGACCTGTGTCTGTGTGTTCTGAATATTAGGCTAACAACAGTGGTCCACACTGTGTACAGCAGCCCTTGCACTGAGCACTGTTGAACGTCTCCCAAATGGAAATATTTGTGGGCAAGCAGTTACTGCCCCGTTGCAGGCAGCAGAGTACTGCTGTACTGTGCACGCTGAGTGTAAGAGTATAACCACCTCTTGTGTTTTTTTACCTAGGCTGTGTAGTTTTCCTGGCTGTGCACCTTCAGCATTAATAAGTAAAACACCAGTAGTGCCCTATCTACACTGGTAGAGTAATCCTGCTTCTTATGTCTAGCACAGAGTTATTGCTGTGAACTGATGGAACTTTATTCTGTATCTGTGGATTTTATTACCTTCATCTCCAGTTCATACCGTGTGAGTGTTAGCAAATACCTTAATCACACACTTTCTTCCAGATCACCCCTCAACAAGTGATACTTGTGTTTTGTGAGGCTAACTCCTTATTGTCCATGAGAACTTTCTGCAGTGTTCTGTAAGTAGATGCACTGCCCACATTGCTGAACACCATTTGAGAATTGCTCCCCACCAGGTGTGTCCAGCATTGTTCTGTAAAGGGTTGCATTGTTTGTAATGCTGTACACCCTTTATTATTTTTGAGTTTCGTTGATTGGGTTAGTCTCATTAGCTCTATGGCCTATTTTCAGGGAAGATTGAAGGCAGTGTTCATAGTGACTGTGACAAATTTAGACAGTGCACCAAGGAAGTTTGTATTTCTTGGTTTAATAGCGGCTATGTCTCTTATCTGGAGATCATTTATTAAAACAATTTTTGGAACAAGGAGAGAGAATAGGAGCTTTTTCCATCCTGTGGTGCAGTGCTTTCTGGAGTGGTGCATCTTCCCTTTGTTTTTTTGATAAGTAGTGTGGAGTCCTTTATATCCACCTGAACTATCCCCAGCTCAGGCAGATGGGACATGGTTTGACTTCACAGTTGAAAGTTGGCCACCCCCGGGCCATTTGTCATTATTTTGTAACTGGTCACACAGCCAATAATATAGTATACATAAAGTAATCCATGCTGTGCGAACACCTTTAGCATTCTGCAATTGTAAGTACATAGTACTACCATGCTGTGTGCCCTACCATTCTCTCTTATCTACTGCAGCTTGCTTGTAGTAATGACAATGATGGTCTGTTTTGCCCTTTGCCGTGGCAAGTTAGCAGATGAGTGTTATAATGCTACCACACTTTGACATTTCTGTCACATTGTTTTTTCAGAGATGCAGAAGATCTGTTAGTCTTACCACAGATGAAAGTTTTGACAGATGAATGTCTTAATCACAGGATGGTCTGTTAGTGTAGCAGTTAGATTTCTTCATGTTTACTGAGGTCTATGTCAGTGTTATGGTTTTATGTTTCAGGGCTAGAAGTGCTAAGCGACTCAGAGGCATCCTTCATTTCCCTTTTTCTATAGGGACTTTGCAGTACTGCTTAACCATCCTCTAACAGTGGAGAGGGATGCATGCAACAGTCTGGAAAACCCTGGATGAAGGAGTTGGTTGTGGCAACTTACAGCTGTGTGTGAAAGCATATGAAACCATCCTATGTTTGTGTGACTGTCTTTGCTAGGAAAATTGCTGGTTTGCAGAAGAGGATACTAACTCAATGCATGGCTTGCACTCGCTGATAGTAACCAGGTGCAGGCATGAGGAACTCAGAACAGTAAGAAGTTGGTACATTGGTAGACACTTTCCACTTGGTCAGAAAAGTAAATATGGAAAAAATCTGACACTGCATGCCAAACTTTCAGAGCATTGTGTAAGAATTGTATGCTAATAGTTTTTTTTGCAACATTTGTGTCTTTCAGCTGTCTGAACAATTTGGTAGTAGTTCATCAGCTGTAAAAAGATGCAGTTTCCTGTCTGACATTATTGCCACCTATAGAAGATACTGCTCACAGCCACCAAAGGGTACGCAATGAAATAAAGAAATAGTAATTATAAACAAAACTTAATCTTTTAAGAACAGTGCTTTTAATATGTGATGACTACTATTTAATATTAAAATCTGTCTTGAAAGAGTAGGTATTACTATATAGGTCTGATTGGTCCTTTATAAGGGTTTTCCATTTTTTTTTTGTTAATAGTTTAACGTTGGATTCGTAGCTGCACTACCCAATTAGTTCTCATTTTTCTGCGTAGATAGATTTACCACAAAAGGAACCAGTCTAGGCTCATTCCATTCTAGTATTATTTCTCACTTGGATCTCCTGCTTTGGTTATTCATGAGAGTTGAGAGAGTAGTGCCTGTCGTTCTACTTTATATGTATTGTGTAATGATCTTGGTGTTCTGATGTGGCCAGTTGCAGGCACCTCTACAAGTGAGTCAGGTTGCAATATAAATTGTGGCTGAATTTGAAAGCCATATTCAGATAGGTATACATGGGTGTCATGTTGCGCTTTTTCCAAATATAGTAGCTAGAAATGGAAACTGACAAGGTTATTGAAATATTTGTGCTGAAATAAAGGTGACTCGTATGGGATGGGAAGAACTGACTAACTTAAGCCAACTGTGTTGTCTTGGTCACTGTGTGTGTGTGTCTGTATATATGTGTATATATATATATATATATATATATGTGTGTGTGTGTGTGTGTATATATATATATATATATATATATATATATATATATATATATATATATATACACATATATATATATATATATATATATATATATATATATATATCGAGAGAGAACTAAACAGTTTTTCATTGTGATTGTTGTTTCCTCATGGTCTACTTCAAAACTTGCTTCAGCCACTGGAAACAAAAACGCTGTAAACAAATCACTTAAATGTAAAAGGGATGCTCTGTTTCCAAACCATAGTGGAAACCTTCTACTTAAGTCATTGTACCCAAATGGCAAATGAAGCTTGTGATACAGTCTGCTGCTTAATTAAATTAATAAAGTGAAAATGTAGATTTGGTGTAAACGTAAATGGGGTACCAAGGGACAGTGTTGTTAGTGTTTTTCACTGTGAAGTTTGTCAGAGAAAAATATATGAATTTAATTTAGCATTTCCAAGGGCTTTCAAAATTGTACTGAATATGAAAATGTCTGACAGATGCATACAGCAGAACTAGACAGTGAGTGTGATGCTGTGCAACGTCCGTAATAAAACAAATAACCAAAAATCTTCAAGGTTCATGTAGGTACTTCCTCAGGTCATGGGAAAAAAAGTTGTAAATTCCTTTGTAGCCACAGTAACAGCACAGTAATAAAAAATAAGTGTTTATTGCCAGATGTGAAGTGCTTTCATCCCTGCAACTTGGGACTTCATCAGAACATAATCATAACACAGTGAGGTCTGTAATTTAAATAGACCACACAAACTTCAAAAATAAATACAACTGTCCAGTCAATTAAAACCATTCCTCAGTTCTAAGGTTACAGCCATAAGAAAAAACCTTTGCCGATCTACTTGTTACATGATGACAGGATTAAAAAATAAATAAAACTAGATACTAATAGAGTATATAATACCTGTAGATGAAAAGTAAATAAATATTAATAATTGTGATAAAATCAGGATTAAAAATTGAAATCAGCACAACCAGTAGTATAAAAATAATATGTACTAACTTAGCAACTCTCATTTTGAACACAGGATGAATAGAAATAATTCCATTCAACCCGGGTAATGTAGTAGCATCCAAACACACCTGACAAAGGAGTTCTTTATATTCTATACGATTCCCCAACTGACCATCTCATAACAGCAATATCCAAAATACCAAATTCAGTGCCTGAAAATCCCTCACAGGCAAGAGTGTGTTTGAAAAGCACATTCTTTCTGTTTTGTTTTCTTATATCCTACAGATGTTAATAAATACTTTTAGACAGATTCCTGTCAGTTTTGCCCACATAAAATTGCCATGCATTGTTTACATATGGTTAAGTACACTAATCCATGGGATTCACAGTTTCGTTTTACAAAGAAAACTGTACTAGAACTAGAGTTGGGCAGGACAACACTACTGTAGTAATGTAAGGGCAAAAATTAACATCTTCCACATTTGACAGTCCCTCCAAATGGAACCATGTTTTCCCTTTCCAACATCATCTTAATGTTGTTATTAATTTTATAAACAAAATATGGTGTATCACCCACTTTATGGAATACCTCATCATCAGTTTTAAGAATGGACCAGTTCCTAGTAATAATCTCCTTAATTAAGGAGTCAGAGTTGTTATACGTAAGAGCCATGGAACTGTTGAAATCCAAATCTGTGTTCTCAACACTGGACCCCCTTTCTGTTGTACTGGAATTCCCTAAAAGTGGTGTATACTTCACCCTCCTGCCTCTCACAACTTCATCATATAGGGCAGAATTCAAGTGGTTCGGATAGCCCCTTTCTAAGAATGTGTTTCATGTAATCCAACTCCTGAATAAATTTTTTATCATCAGAAGCCATCCTGGCTGCCCTAATACATTGACCTTTGGTTAAGTTCCTTTTAACGTACTAGGGGTGTAGATTCTTATAATGCAAGTAGGAGCTGGAAAAGGTAACTTTCCTGTGTATAGAAGTGGAAAATTGTTTGTTAAATACCTCAGTGTTCATGTCCAAGTAGTTAATTTCATGTGGATGTGGGTCAAAGTTGTGTTTAAATCTCAAGAAGGAGGTAGAGTCTGAAATGTAAAATAAACATTGAATGAATTCCTGTCATTCTGCCAAACATGAAAATGTCATCCAGGTATCTACAGTAAAAGGACCAACATTCACAAAAACAGAATGAAGCACAAATTGTTGTTCTCAGTAGACCATGACTAAATTGGTGATAATGGGGCACAAGATGCCCCCATAAGCCACTCCCTTAATCTGTTTGTAAAATTTGCCTTTAAAATACAAGATGATGTTCTGTAAAATTATGATCATACACTCAACTAGAAACTTAATCTCCTTATAATCCAACTTGGTAAGGTTGGTAAGTGCATTGTGAAAAAATGTCAGTCCCTGATCATGGGGGATGCTGGCAAAAAGATCAATAACATCTGTCCTAGACTTTTGTGTTTATGGGTAAATTTCAGTAACTGCCTGGATGCCAGGAAAAGAGAAATACAATGCGCCTGGAAAAAAATCAGCTACAAAAAGTGAGGAAGAAACACTGACTGGGTAAAGATCTGAAGATGTTCAGCAAAAAGCAGTGCAACCTCTAGACATGACTTCGACTGGCTTACATGAAGATATAAGACAACTGTGCCCAGACCTGGTTAAAATAAACGAAACATTGATGGACTGTATCAACACAAACAATAAAAGGCTGGAAAAAGAAGCTTTGAGCAGATTCAAATGAGGTAATAAAGCTGCAAAAATCAGAGGCTGATGTGAAAAGAAGGCTGTCTGAATACGAGACTGTTCAAGAAGAGATGTTTAACAAATAGTAGAATTAGAGGACAGAGCACATATGGGAAACCTGAGATTTTTTTATCTATACCAGAGAAGCTGGAAGGAACAGACTGCATTCATTTTATGAAAGCACAAATAAGCAACTGGACTGGTATTCCACAGCAGGAGTTTAGTTGAAAGGGCACAATGTGTATGCCCCAAACCTGGCTATGAGAAAGCAGCCTGGACCTTTAATAGTAAAGATGCAATCCTACCAGGAGAAGGAGTTGATTCTGACAAAACTTTGGCAGAAGGACAAAATGCTAAAACTGGGAGACAACAGTGTGTTTGTGGAAAATGACTACTCATTGTACATCAGGCAGAAGAGGAGTAAATTCATTGTACTATTCAGGAAATGTTGAGATACAGGTGTGAGATTCAAACTGCTGTACCCAGCTGTCTTCAAGGTATTCTTCCCTGGAGGGACAAAATAATTTCCTTGATGAAGTACATGCTAAAGAGGAAATACAAAAGTTTGCCCTATAAAAAGTGAGCTGTGAAACAGAAGTAGATTCTGCTTCTTGTTCTTCTGGTAATAAAGACCACAAAGAGGACTGTACCTGTGAAACTTTTTCTGCTGTTTCAATGGAGAACGTTGGTGAGAAGGAAGGGAACATAAGAGTTGACTAGAAGAATCAAGAAAGCATTGGAAATGAAGCGAAGACAGGATCTGGGAGATGGAGATGAACAGGAATAAAACCAGTAACCTAATGGTGGATTACAGTGCAGTAATTATGTTTGTGAAATATGTCAGAACAAGAAAATCTGGAAATATTGGACTTTTTCAGAATTTGATGGACTTGTGTGGGACTCTAAAGTATGTGCTCTACTTCATGTCATTCATGTTTAGAAAGATGCTTTGGGGAGGGGAAGAGAGGGGAGAAAGTTAACTGTAAGTAAAGAAACCTTTAAGAAACCTTTTTTTCCTCTTAGTAGTACCATTTTTGTAGTGTATGGTTTTCTTTGCATATTATAAAGTTAAGTTTCCTCAGTTATTTTGGATTGTAAATAGGTGTTGCTGTTCTAGTTTTCCTTTCTTTCTCCCTTCTCTTTTCTTGTTTAAAAATGTAGGCACTGCAATGTAAAAAAAGAAGCCTGTTTAAAATAGCATAACAAAAGAAAAATTAATGTTTTTTTTCTCATTCTTGAATGGGATCTGATGGAATTAAGGACCTTAGATTGATTTAGTAATGAGTTTTAAACGAAAGCAAGTAAAGGAAAATAATATTGAATATTATGAGCCTTTTTTTAGCAAATGAATGTATGCTTAGTAGCAATTCTGTATCTGGCCCTTATGTCTCCATGTAGACAATCTGATAATGAGAATTGGCTATCTGGTTCCCACGTCTCCATGGAGACAATCTGATAAATTGAAATTAGTTACAGTCTGGTGGTGAATGATTGGCTGGGGAAAAAATAGAAAAGAGAAACTGGCTAGGAGATAATGTTCTCTGAATGCATTTAAGGGTTTTCCCAGCTGATAGCACTTAGTAGATGCACAGGCTACACCATGTGTCTTAACCAGGAAAACCTTTCTTTTAGGTTAACTCAAGTTTGTGAGTGTGGCTGTCAGTTTGGGACAGTTTTCCTGTTAGGAGGGTAAAACTTCAATATTTGAAAGATGTATATAGTTTTGTGTGTTAGTATTAAATTAATAGGTTTTAGGGGCGATTGGTGGGGTTTTTTTGAGGGCTTTCAATAAAACACAATATTTTGTAACATAAGACATAGGCTCAAATGGATATGACAAGAGACAAGTATATAAAAGTTCGACCTGTCAAACAGTGTATGCATGTAACACAAAGGGTGGAACTTGACATTTAACAAAAAAGGTGTTAACCCACAAAAGCCTGGAATAGTAACTTTTTAATACAATGATGCTTTAGGTAATTTCTTTAAATGTCAGTTGTAATAATAAATCTTTATTGTTTTACCAATTGTTCATACAACATTAAAGAAAAAAGAAAAACAAATAATACTTCTAACAACAATACTACAATATATATACACTATTTACATGAATGCTTCCATCGGTTAACCAAGATCAATAAAGAAAAAAAAGGGAACATTTGACAGAGATTATCCACAGGTCTAATCTCAGAGATAAATAAAAAAGGATAACTTCTATTGCAACAAGAATGCTTGTATTGGTCAGAAGTTCATGGGATTGTTTCAAGAAACTTTCCAAAGTGTCTTTAATAATGTGGGGATATTGTACAGGATGTTGTTAAGTTTCCTGTCTATATAAACTGCTAAAGGATAAGTCTTCTAACTTTGTGAAGACACAATATGCCTGTAAGGAAAATCAGTAATTGTTTTGTGAATTTTAGGAATTCCAACACTGCTGGAATAAAGGGGTGTTGAGTAGTTAAAAATTCCTATGATTCTGGACTAATCACCTCCTGAGAAGCAGTGTCATCTAAAAACAAGTCAATCTTATAGGTGATATTGATTTCTTTTTTTTTTTGAAATGGTAACATACCTAGTTTCCTTCTGTAATAGTTCAAAAATCTTTCTGCAGTAATCAGTCTGATCAACTATGATGACCTCACCCCCTTAATCAGGATTTATAACTCTCAAGGATTTATCTTTACTGATGGTTTCTAACAGGGTATGCTCTTCTTCACTCAGATTGGAGTACCATTTACTTTTGTCCTTGGAGAGGGCATAAAGATCTCATACACATGCCTTCTCAAATAGGTCCAATAGTCTTATGGGGGGGTTAAAACCCCCCTTTTGTAAGGGTAAGTTGGTGAGACTTCAGAAGTAGAAAAGGTCTTCTTTGTACCATGTGACACTGATAAATTCATTTTCCTAGTGCAGAGTTTTAAGTGAACCACAACATTGGTTATATTCTTTTTCCTAGAGGGTACAAATTTAAAAACCTTCTCAAACAAACAAAAATGGTCATCTTCAAGGGTCATATGACTGTCGTTATAACTAGTGAAACAGTTTGAAGATAATAACTTTGCCTTCTTGTTTGTGTTACCACTCTTTACAGTTAGTTCCCCTTCCCTTCCCCTTGTTTGAGGTCCTGTAGTAGTTGTCCCTTTTCAGTTGGTGGAGGGGGCATCTCTGATAGAAGTTCTGGGAACCTGACTTAGAATCCTTGTTCTTTAGCCTCTCAGATCTCCTGGGGAGGGGGACTGTAAAGGGGCTTGACTGTTTGGAAAGTCAAGAAATTGACAGAAAAAGATGACTGAACAAAAGACCTAGAGTTATCAGTATCTAAATTAGTAGAAGTCAAGGGAAAAGGATCTCTTCTAACCTCAAAAATAACCCAATTTGTCTCCCTTAACAGGATAAGCATTACCTTCAAAATAGTCTATATTGTCGTTTTAATCATTACTTTTGTAGGTTCACCAGATCAAATAACAAGTCATGTAATTTTGCTGTTCAATAAGTTAATGTCCTCCATAAGACTATTAGTTCTCTACACATTAAAATCAGTAACAAACTCAAGAAGTTCCAGTCCATGTTTATTAAACATATTGAAAAGCTTCACAAGTTGCTCAGAATCATTTTGGATTCCAAAAAGAATCTTATAAAGTCTCAACCCCCTAAGGACCTGTTTTCTCTTCCCACACTTCCTGAGGTAGAGATAGTCAATTTGTAAGGTAGTTAAGCAGTTTCTTTTCCATATCGCAAATCATGGTTTCAAAGTCGGGAAAATCCATACGTTGTGTACGCTGGTTAGGCGAGAAAGAAAATTCTTCATGTAGCCAATTCATCAAATCTATTTTGGGTTGTGTGTGTGCAGCAGGAGGAAATTCTCTTTTGGTCTTGTCTTCTTGGTGGATATAACCAGGGGACTGTATATGTGCCCTAGTTCCGTTCATGTTTGAAGTGTTGATGAACAAATAAAAAAAAAAATATATATATATATATATATATATATATATATACACACACATATATATATATATATGTGTGTGTGTGTATATATATATATATATATATATATGTGTGTGTGTGTGTGTGTGTGTGTGTGTGTATATATATATATATATATATATGTGTGTGTGTGTGTGTGTGTATATATATATATATATATATATATGTGTGTGTGTGTGTGTGTGTGTGTGTGTGTATATATATATATATATATATATATATATATATATATATATATGTGTGTGTGTGTGTGTGTGTGTGTGTGTGTGCATGTGTGTGTGTGTGTATATATATATATATATATATATATATATATATATGTATATATGTGTGTGTATATATATATATATATATATATATATATATATATATATATATATATATATATATATATATATATATATACATTTTATTTTTATTTTACAGTTGTTGACCGGGCTAGTCCAGCTGGATATATGTCCATTTTTAGCAGAGGCCCGGGGAGAAAAGCTCCACGAAAACACAGTCAAATTTATATATAAAAATAACAATATTTAACAGGTACCAGTACAATACAAAATTAAGCAGTTTTATACATGATAGATTTTACAGATATGGGTACATTAATATATAAGCAAATATTTTCACTTCAAAACATGTTCGATTGCAGAATCATATGACTTGTAACATTTTTTAGTATAGGTAGGTAGTGTTGAAGACATTTTAAGGGATATTGATGAAGACATTTTAATGAAATATAAGGCCTGTTATCTTTATGGATTTCAATAGGAAATTAGTACATACAGTTAATAAGACAGGTGTCTTTGTGAAAAGAGAATGTGTAGTTAGTCTGGGTTCACACAGGGGTATAACCAATGGGATTTAAGGTAGGTTTTCAGCTTGCTTTTAAATTGTGTTAGTGAAGAAAGGGAGGTCAGGTCACTGGGGAAGAGAGTTCCAGGTTTTACCCACGGTATTGGAGAACAAAGAGTCACCAGCCATATTGTAGGTTTTACCTATTTGTACTAATATTTTATTAGATGAGCGTAGGGTCTTAAGGTTGTTGTAGGGGGTGATAAGATTGGTAAGAATTGAGTGTTATTAGGCTGATACAGGATTTTGTAAGCAACTGTTAATTGTTTGAATAGAAGTAAATTTGGCAACTCTAGCCATCCTAGTTGTTCATAATTAGTAGAGTGATGGGTTCTGAATATAGAGCCTGTTGCAAATCTAGCAATACTGTTGTAGGAGACAGCCAGTTTGTTCAAGTTGTTTTTTGAGAGGTTAGTATATATAAGGGAGGCGTAGAGGAGGGTGGAGATTAAGTGGGTCTGGGCAATAGTAGACCTTGCTAGTGGGGTAAGAAAGGATTTGATTCTATAGAGGGAGCCTAGTTTTTTGTTGACTGTTTTTATGGTACTGTTAATGTGAGTATCAAAGTTAAGGTTGCTATCAATTAGTACCCCTAGAAGTTTTGTGTTAGAGTCAGGGGATATGATAGTTCCATTGTTTGATGCAACAGTAAAGTATAGTGGGGTGGCCCTAGGGGTGGGAGCAAAAAGTAGGAGTTTGGTATTTTTGGGGTTCAAGATGAGGCAATGGTGTAGTAACCATTCCTCTACTGTGTTAAACACATTTTGGGTGAGGGACTGAAGGTCTGATGGAGTTGGGGCTGAACATATTAATGTGGAATCATCTGCGTATTGTATTGCAGTAGCTTGAGGAATTACATAATGTAGGTCATTGATAAAAATAGAAGAGGTCCAAGTATAGAGACTTGGGGGACACGAGTGTAATGGGGAGATGGGGAGATAAGTTATTCTCCCACAGAACAGCCTGTTACCTATTGTTTAAGTAGGATTGAAACCATTGTATAGCCAGTGCGTCTAGCGATAGGTTTTTGAGTATGTTTATGAGAAGTTGGTGGTTAACCATATCGAAGGCTTTAGAGAGATCAATAAAGAGGGCTGAGGATAGAGTGTTGTTATTGTGATTTTTGTTAATACAGTCAGAGAAGGATAAAAAGGGCAGTTGTAGTGCTGTGAAATGGCCTGAAGCCATGTTGGCAGTTAGCTAGTACGTTATCTATTAGGTGTTTTAACAGTTGCCTATGAATGCATTTCTCCATGATTTTTGCCAGTGGAGATGATATAACAATAGGTCTATAGTTGGATAATTCCCTGGAGTTTCCACCTTTATGCAGGGGAATAATATGCGAGATCCTCCAAATAGATGGAATAGTTCCCTCAGAGATTGTTCTGTTAATCAGAATGGAGATGGGGTAGGCTATGGCTTTTGCAGGTTTTAGCAGATATTCTGCAAGTAGGAAATCAGCTGCGGGGGTGGTATATATGTATAGTATGTATATATATTTATATATATATATATATATATATATATATATATATATATACACACACACACACACACACACACACACACACACACACACACACACACACACACATATATGCATGAGTGTGTGTATGTATGTATAGATATATATATATATGTATGTTAAATACCCCTAGATCCATACATATATATGTGTGTGTGTGTGTGTGTGTGTGTGTGTGTGTGTGTGTGTGTGTGTGTGTATGTGTGTGCATGTGTGTGTGTGTGTGTGTGCATGTGTGTGTGTGTGTGTGTATGTATGTATATATATATATATATATATATATATATATATATATATATATATAGAAAACCCAAAGCACAAGCCGAATGCAAAACCGATGTAAACAATCCAACGATAATTCCAGAATGTAGAAGTATCAGAGGCTTCAAGTCACTAGCTTACAATCATTTATTGCAGCAACACAGGAACATAAAGACAATACAAAAGAGTAAGCGCTTTCACAGAAACGATATCTGCTTCCTCAGACCCATACACAATGAGACCAAATGCTTGGTCTTATACCATTGCTAATTGCAATCAAGTGATATCAATTAACATAGGACTGCAATTAATGACTGTATTGTCTTAAAGATACATGCTGCTTACTAAAAAACATATACAATATAACCATGGCACATAACAAACAATAAATATGTTTTAAAAATACAATAGAGGTACAAAAAACCTTAGTAAAAAACCTTATACCCTCATTTGAGTTTCCTCCCTTTAAGATGTGGTTTTAGGGAGACATGTTCATTTAAGCCCCTACCCCTATGGGAGGCTAACCTCAGTATCCATTGAAGTTCCACTTCTTCAGTGCGATTTACTATGTCCCCTAGGCGAGCGTTCTCTTGTTGAACATGGAGAACTTGATACAGAAACGTGTGCTCTGGACCTGCAATAAGTGAATGTTTAGCTAGAGCCCTACAATCCTGCCCTCTAGTATAACAATAGTTATGGTCCCTAATCCTCTCCCGTAGTGTCCTATTGGTCTTACCTACGTAGTAGGAGAAGCATATTACACAATGAGCAACATAGACTACATTTCTGGTGGTACAGTTACTGTTATTCCTAATCTCCCATAATACACCCGTATCGGGGTGCCTGAAATAATGAGACTCATCAATATACATACATTGACTGCATTTGCCACATTTTGTCGTGGCTTCCAAGCCACTTCTCTTATAACTAGTAGATTGTACTCTACTGTGGCAGAGGAGCTGTTTAAGGTTTGTCATATTACTATAGACAAACGTGGGTTTGTCTCCCACAATATGTTTAACTTTGTAGTCTACCATTAAGACATTCCAATGCTGTAAGATTGCTTGCTGTACTATAGACGAGTTATCACTAAAGGGTGAAACAAACGGTACCTGGCAAGCAACGTTCTTGTTATTAGAAACTGATCCTGGAGTATCTTTTCTAGAGAAGTAAGGCTTGGCCCTGGTTGATCTGAGTGACCCTACATTGGAATATACCCTAGAAATCTCTCCTGTAGTATACCCCCTGTTGACAAGTCCCTTTCTAAGTTCACAAAGCTCATGTTCAAAATGTGATTCAGTGCATGAGAGTCTTGACACCCTCATCGCTTGTCCTTGAATGATATTATGAAAAATTCTCAGATTGTGCATGCTACTTCGGTGTAAGAAGGCTGGTCTATAACATGGCTTCCGATGCACCTTAGTTAAGTATGTGTGATCAGATTTATACACCGTAATATCCAGGAAGTTTATGTTCTCCTCAGAACAATCCATGGTAAAGGTTAGAAATGACCCCAAATTATTGAGTTCCATATGGAACTTAAATAGAGCTTCTTTTGTTCCTTTCCACAGAAAGAACAAATCGTCTACGAACCTCCTGTAAAACATGATGCTATTATGATTAACAATGTGCAAATTTTCAAATGCCATTATGACCAAATTGGCATAGCTGTTAGCACAGCTAGTGCCCATGGCCACTCCCTTCTTTTGACTATAACAAGTCTCATTAAACAAAAATATGTTATTCTCTAAGACTGTCTCCAAAAGTAGACATAAAAAATCAACTTGTCTGATGTCTAAATCTCCTCTCCCTATCATAA